>NC_134825.1:3395570-3536369 GCF_004210375.1 Tachypleus tridentatus | reverse complement strand
TTATTAGAAATCTCCACTATTCTGTTAGTTATTAGAAATCTCCACTGTTCTGTTAGTTATTAGAAATCTCCACTGTTCTGTTAGTTATTAGAAATCTCCACTGTTCTGTTAGTTATTAGAAATCTCCACTGTTCTGTTAGTTATTAGAAATCTCCACTGTTCTGTTAGTTATTAGAAATCTCCACTGTTCTGTTAGTTATTAGAAATCTCCACTGTTCTGTTAGTTATTAGAAATCTCCACTGTTCTGTTAGTTATTAGAAATCTCCACTGTTCTGTTAGTTATTAGAAATCTCCACTATTCTGTTAGTTATTAGAAATCTCCACTGTTCTGTTAGTTATTAGAAATCTCCACTGTTCTGTTAGTTATTAGAAATCTCCACTGTTCTGTTAGTTATTAGAAATCTCCACTGTTCTGTTAGTTATTAGAAATCTCCACTGTTCTGTTAGTTATTAGAAATCTCCACTGTTCTGTTAGTTATTAGAAATCTCCACTATTCTGTTATTAGAAATCTCCACTATTCTTAGTTATTAGAAATCTATTCCACTATTCTGTTAGTTATTAGAAATCTCCACTGTTCTGTTAGTTATTAGAAATCTCCTGTTAGTTATTAGAAATCTCCACTGTTCTAGTTATTAGAAATCTTCTGTTAGTTATTAGAAATCTCCACTGTTCTGTTAGTTATTAGAAATCTCCACTGTTCTGTTAGTTATTAGAAATCTCCACTGTTCTGTTAGTTATTAGAAATCTCCACTGTTCTGTTAGTTATTAGAAATCTCCACTATTCTGTTAGTTATTAGAAATCTCCACTGTTCTGTTAGTTATTAGAAATCTCCACTGTTCTGTTAGTTATTAGAAATCTCCACTGTTCTGTTAGTTATTAGAAATCTCCACTGTTCTGTTAGTTATTAGAAATCTCCACTGTTCTGTTAGTTATTAGAAATCTCCACTGTTCTGTTAGTTATTAGAAATCTCCACTGTTCTGTTAGTTATTAGAAATCTCCACTGTTCTGTTAGTTATTAGAAATCTCCACTGTTCTGTTAGTTATTAGAAATCTCCACTATTAGAAATTAGTTATTAGAAATCTCCACTGTTCTCTTCTGTTAGTTATTAGAAATCTCCATCTCCACTGTTCTGTTAGTTATTAGAAATTCTGTTAGTTATTAGAAATCTCCACTGTTCTGTTAGTTATTAGAAATCTCCACTGTTCTGTTAGTTATTAGAAATCTCCACTGTTCTGTTAGTTATTAGAAATCTCCACTGTTCTGTTAGTTATTAGAAATCTCCACTGTTCTGTTAGTTATTAGAAATCTCCACTGTTCTGTTAGTTATTAGAAATCTCCACTGTTCTGTTAGTTATTAGAAATCTCCACTGTTCTGTTAGTTATTAGAAATCTCCACTGTTCTGTTAGTTATTAGAAATCTCCACTGTTCTGTTAGTTATTAGAAATCTCCACTGTTCTGTTAGTTATTAGAAATCTCCACTGTTCTGTTAGTTATTAGAAATCTCCACTGTTCTGTTAGTTATTAGAAATCTCCACTGTTCTGTTAGTTATTAGAAATCTCCACTGTTCTGTTAGTTATTAGAAATCTCCACTGTTCTGTTAGTTATTAGAAATCTCCACTGTTCTGTTAGTTATTAGAAATCTCCACTGTTCTGTTAGTTATTAGAAATCTCCACTGTTCTGTTAGTTATTAGAAATCTCCACTGTTCTGTTAGTTATTAGAAATCTCCACTGTTCTGTTAGTTATTAGAAATCTCCACTATTCTGTTAGTTATTAGAAATCTCCACTGTTCTGTTAGTTATTAGAAATCTCCACTGTTCTGTTAGTTATTAGAAATCTCCACTGTTCTGTTATTAGAAATCTCCACTGTTCTGTTAGTTATTAGAAATCTCCACTGTTCTGTTAGTTATTAGAAATCTCCACTGTTCTGTTAGTTATTAGAAATCTCCACTGTTCTGTTAGTTATTAGAAATCTCCACTGTTCTGTTAGTTATTAGAAATTACTGTTCTGTTAGTTAGAAATCTCCACTAGAAATTCTGTTAGTTATTAGAAATCTCCACTATTCTGTTAGTTATTAGAAATCTCCTGTTCTGTTAGTTCTGTTAGTTAGTTATTAGAAATCTCCACTGTTCTGTTAGTTATTAGAAATCTCCACTGTTCTGTTAGTTATTAGAAATCTCCACTGTTCTGTTAGTTATTAGAAATCTCCACTGTTCTGTTAGTTATTAGAAATCTCCACTGTTCTGTTAGTTATTAGAAATCTCCACTGTTCTGTTAGTTATTAGAAATCTCCACTGTTCTGTTAGTTATTAGAAATCTCCACTGTTCTGTTAGTTATTAGAAATCTCCACTGTTCTGTTAGTTATTAGAAATCTCCACTGTTCTGTTAGTTATTAGAAATCTCCACTGTTCTGTTAGTTATTAGAAATCTCCACTGTTCTGTTAGTTATTAGAAATCTCCACTGTTCTGTTAGTTATTAGAAATCTCCACTGTTTGTTGGTTATTAGAATCTCCACTATTCTGTAGTAGTTGAAATCTCACTGTTCTGTTGGTTATTAAAAATCTCCACTATTCTGTTAGTTATTAGAAATCTCTACTATTATGTTGGTTATTAGAAATCTCACTGTTCTGTTATTATTAAAATCTCCACTGTTCTGTTAGTTATTAGAAATCTCCACTTTTCTGTTAGTTATTAGAAATCTCCACTGTTCTGTTGGTTATTAGAAATCTCCACTGTTCTGTTATTTATTAGAAATCTCCACTATTCTGTTAGTTATTAGAAATCTCCACTATTCTGTTAGTTATTAGAAATCTCCTCTGTTCTGTTGGTTATTAGAAATCTCCACTATTATGTTAGTTATTAGAAATCTCCACGATTCTGTTAGTTATTAGAAATCTCCACTATTATGTTAATTATTAAAAATCTCTATTGTTCTGTTATTATTAGAAATTTACACTATTCTGTTGTTATTAAAATCTCCACTGTTCTGTTAGTTGAATATCTCCACCTTTATGTTTAGTTATTAGATCTCCACACTATTCTGTTAGTTATTAGAAATCTCCACTTTTATTATGTTTTGTTATTAGAAATCTTCACTGTTCTGTTAGTTATTAGAAATCTCCACTATTTATGTTAGTTATTAAAATCTCCACTGTTCTGTTAGTTATTAGAAATCTCCACTATTCTGTTAGTTATTAGAAATCTCCACTATTCTGTTGGTTATTAAAATCTCCACTGTTCTGTTATTATTAGAAATTTCCACTGTTCTGTTGGTTATTAGAAATCTCCACTGTTCTGTTAGTTATTAGAAATCTCCACTATTCTGTTGGTTATTAGATATATCTCTCCGCTTTATGTGTTGGTTATTAGAAATCTCCACTATTCTGTTGGTTATTAGAAATCTCTACACTATTTCTGTTATTATTTATTAGAAATCTCTGCTGTTTTTGTGGTTATTAGAAATCTCACTTTTTTATATTAGTTATTAGAAATCTCCACTATTCTGTTAGTTATTAAAATCTTCTACTTTATTCTGTTTGGTTGTTAGAAATCTCTTCTGTTCTGTTAGTTGATAGAAATCTTCACTGTTCTGTTAGTTATTAAAATCTCCACTATTCTGTTTAGTAATTAAAAATCTTCACTGTTCTGTTTGTTATTACAAATCTCTACTGTTCTGTTAGTTATTAGAAATCTCTACTATTATTTTAGTTATTAGAAATCTCCACTGTTCTGTTATTATTAGAAATCTCCACTGTTATGTTAGTTATTAAAAATCTCCACTGTTCTGTTAGTTATTAGAAATCTCCACTATTCTGTTAGTTATTAGAAATCTCCACTATTCTGTTAGTTATTAAAAATCTCACTGTTCTGTTGTATTATTAGAAATCTCCACTATTCTGTTAGTTATTAGAAATCTCCACTGTTTGTTACTTTATTAGAAATCTCCACTATTCTGTTAGTTATTAGAAATCTCCACTGTTCTGTTAGTTATTAGAAATCTCCACTGTTCTGTTAGTTATTAGAAATCTCCACTTTTCTGTTAGTTATTAGAAATCTCCACTGTTGTGTTAGTTATTAGAAATCTCCACTATTCTGTTAGGTTATTAGAAATCTCCACTATTCTGTTAGTTATTAGAAATCTTCACTGTTCTGTTAGTTATTAGAAATCTCCACTGTTCTGTTATTATTAGAAATCTCCACTATTCTGTTAGTTATTAGAAATCTCCACTGTTATGTTAGTTATTAGAAATCTCCACTGTTCTGTTATTATTAGAAATCTTCACTGTTCTGTTAGTTATTGAAATCTCTACTGTTCTGTTAGTTATTAGAAATCTTCACTGTTCTGTTAGTTATTAGAAATCTCCACTATTCTGTTAGTTATTAGAAATCTCCACTGTTCTGTTCTGTTATTATTAGAAATCTCCACTCTTTCTGCTAGTTATTAGAAATCTCCACTGTTCTGTTGCTAGTTATTAGAAATCTCCACTATTCTGTTAGTTATTAGAAATCTCCACTATTCTGTTAGTTATTAGAAATCACTGTTCTGTTAGTTATTAAAACTCCACTGTTCTGTTAGTTATTAGAAATCTCCACTGTTCTGTTAGTTATTAGAAATCTCCACCATTCTGTTAGTTATTAAAAATCTCCACTTTTCTGTTAGTTATTAGAAATCTCCCTGTTCTGTTAGTTATTATAAATCTCCACTATTTCTGTTAGTTATTAGAAATCTCCACTATTCTGTTAGTTATTAGAAATCTCCACTATTCTGTTAGTTATTAGAAATCTCCACTGTTCTGTTAGTTATTAGAAAATCTCCACTTTTGTTAGTTATTAGAAATCTCCACTGTTCTGTTAGTTATTAGAAATCTCCACTATTCTGTTAGTTATTAGAAATCTCCACTGTTATTATTCCTGTTAGTTATTAGAAATCTCCACTGTTCTGTTAGTTATTAGAAATCTCCACTGTTCTGTTAGTTATTAGAAATCTCCACTATTCTGTTAGTTATTAGAAATCTCCATTGTTCTGTTAGTTATTAGAAATCTCCACTGTTCTGTTAGTTATTAGAAATCTCCACTGTTCTGTTAGTTATTAGAAATCTCCACTGTTCTGTTAGTTATTAGAAATCTCCACTATTCTGTTAGTTATTAGAAATCTCCACTGTTCTGTTAGTTATTAGAAATCTCCACTGTTCTGTTAGTTATTAGAAATCTCCACTGTTCTGTTAGTTATTAGAAATCTCCACTATTCTGTTAGTTATTAGAAATCTCCACTATTCTGTTAGTTATTAGAAATCTCCACTGTTCTGTTAGTTATTAGAAATCTCCACTGTTCTGTTAGTTATTAGAAATCTCCACTGTTCTGTTAGTTATTAGAAATCTCCACTATTCTGTTAGTTATTAGAAATCTCCACTATTCTGTTAGTTATTAGAAATCTCCACTGTTCTGTTAGTTATTAGAAATCTCCACTATTTCTGTTAGTTATTAGAAATCTCCACTGTTCTGTTAGTTATTAGAAATCTCCACTATTCTGTTAGTTATTAGAAATCTCCACTATTCTGTTAGTTATTAGAAATCTCCACTGTTCTATTAGTTATTAGAAATCTCCACTGTTCTGTTAGTTATTAAAAATCTCCACTATTCTGTTAGTTATTAGAAATCTCCACTATTATGTTAGTTATTAGAAATCTCCACATTGTTCTGTTTTGTTATTAGAAATCTCCACTGTTCTGTTAGTTATTAGAAATCTCCACTGTTCTGTTAGTTATTAGAAATCTCCACTGTTCTGTTAGTTATTAGAAATCTCCACTATTCTGTTAGTTATTAGAAATCTCCACTATTATGTTAGTTATTAGAAATCCACTTGTTCTGTTAGTTATTAGAAATCTCCACTATTTATGTTAGTTATTAGAAATCTCCACTGTTCTGTTAGTTATTAAAAATCTCCACTATTCTGTTAGTTATTAGAAATCTCCACTGTTCTGTTAGTTATTAGAAATCTCCACTATTCTGTTAGTTATTAGAAATCTCCACTATTCTGTTAGTTATTAGAAATCTCCACTGTTCTGTTAGTTATTAGAAATCTCCACTATTCTGTTAGTTATTAGAAATCTCCACTGTTCTGTTAGTTATTAGAAATCTCCACTATTCTGTTAGTTATTAGAAATCTCCACTATTCTGTTAGTTATTAGAAATCTCACTATTTCTGTTAGTTACTCTGTTCTGTTAGAAATCTCCACTATTCTGTTAGTTATTAGAAATCTCCACTATTCTGTTAGTTATTAGAAATCTCCACTATTCTGTTAGTTATTAGAAATCTCTACTGTTCTGTTAGTTATTAGAAATCTCCACTGTTCTGTTATTAGAAATCTCCATTGTTGTTGTTATTAGAAATCTCCACTATTCTGTTGGTTATTAGAAATCTCCACTATTCTGTTAGTTATTAGAAATCTCCACCATTCTGTTAGTTATTAGAAATCTCCACTGTTCTGTTAGTTATTAGAAATCTCCACTATTCTGTTAGTTATTAGAAATCTCCACTGTTCTGTTAGTTATTAGAAATCTCCACTATTCTGTTAGTTATTAGAAATCTCCACTATTCTGTTAGTTATTAGAAATCTCCACTGTTCTGTTATTATTAGAAATCTCCACTGTTATGTTAGTTATTAAAAATCTCCACTGTTCTGTTATTATTAGAAATCTCCACTATTCTGTTAGTTATTAGAAATCTCTTCACTGTTCTGTTAGTTATTAGAAATCTCCACTATTCTGTTAGTTATTAGAAATCTCCACTTCTATTCTGTTGTTAGTTATTAGAAATCTCCACTGTTCTGTTAGTTATTAGAAATCTCCACTGTTCTGTTAGTTATTAGAAATCTCCACTGTTCTGTTAGTTATTAGAAATCTCCACTGTTCTGTTAGTTATTAGAAATCTCCACTATTCTGTTAGTTATTAGAAATCTCCACTGTTCTGTTAGTTATTAGAAATCTCCACTGTTCTGTTAGTTATTAGAAATCTCCACTATTCTGTTAGTTATTAGAAATCTCCACTATTCTGTTAGTTATTAGAAATCTCCACTGTTCTGTTAGTTATTAGAAATCTTTACTGTTCTGTTTGTTATTAGAAATCTCCACTATTGTTCTGTTAGTTATTAGAAATCTCTACTGTTCTGTTAGTTATTAGAAATCTCCACTGTTCTGTTAATTATTAGAAATCTCCACTATTATGTTAGTTATTAGAAATCTCCACTGTTCTGTTAGTTATTAGAAATCTCCACTATTTTGTTAGTTATTAGAAATCTCCACTATTCTGTTAGTTATTAGAAATTTCTAATGTACTGTTCTGTTAGTTATTAGAAATCTCCACTATTCTGTTAGTTATTAAATCTCACTGTTCTGTTAGTTATTAGAAATCTCCACTGTTCTGTTAGTTATTAGAAATCTCCACTATTCTGTTAGTTATTAGAAATCTCCACTGTTCTGTTAGTTATTAGAAATCTCCACTATTCTGTTAGTTATTAGAAATCTCCACTGTTCTGTTAGTTATTAGAAATCTCCACTGTTCTGTTAGTTATTAGAAATCTCCACTGTTCTGTTAGTTATTAGAAATCTCCACTGTTCTGTTAGTTATTAGAAATCTCCACTATTCTGTTAGTTATTAGAAATCTCCACTGTTCTGTTAGTTATTAGAAATCTCCACTATTCTGTTAGTTATTAGAAATCTCCACTATTCTGTTAGTTATTAGAAATCTCCACTATTCTGTTAGTTATTAGAAATCTCCACTATTCTGTTAGTTATTAGAAATCTCCACTGTTCTGTTAGTTATTAGAAATCTCCACTGTTCTGTTAGTTATTAGAAATCTCCACTGTTCTGTTAGTTATTAGAAATCTCCACTGTTCTGTTAGTTATTAGAAATCTCCACTGTTCTGTTAGTTATTAGAAATCTCCACTATTCTGTTAGTTATTAGAAATCTCCACTTTTCTGTTAGTTATTAGAAATCTCCACTGTTCTGTTAGTTATTAGAAATCTCCACTATTCTGTTAGTTATTAGAAATCTCCACTGTTCTGTTGGTTATTAGAAATCTCCACTATTCTGTTAGTTATTAGAAATCTCACTATTTCTGTTAGTTATTAGAAAACTCTTTCTATTCTGTTATGTTAGTTTAGAAATCTCCATTGTGTCTGTTATTAGAAATCTCCACTGTTCTGTTAGTTATTAGAAATCTCCATAATTCTTATAGTTATTAGAAATCTCCACTATTCTCTTCTGTTGGTTATTAGAAATCTCCACTCTTCTCTTCTGTTGTTTATTAGAAATCTCTACAATTCTGTTAATTATTAGAAATCTCCACTATTCTGTTAATTATTAGAAATCTCCACTATTCTGTTGGTTATTAGAAATCTCCACTATTCTGTTAGTTATTAGAAATCTCCACTGTTCTGTTAGTTATTAGAAATCTTCACTGTTCTGTTAGTTATTAGAAATCTCCACTGTTCTGTTAGTTATTAGAAATCTCCACTATTCTGTTAGTTATTAGAAATCTCCACTATTCTGTTAGTTATTAGAAATCTCCACTGTTCTGTTAGTTATTAGAAATCTCCACTATTCTGTTAGTTATTAGAAATCTCCACTATTTCTGTTAGTTATTAGAAATCTCCACTGTTCTGTTAGTTATTAGAAATCTCACTATTCTTTTTGTTCTGTTTAGTTATTAGAAATCTCCACTATTCTGTTAGTTATTAGAAATCTCCACTGTTCTGTTAGTTATTAGAAATCTCCACTGTTCTGTTGGTTATTAGAAATCTCCACTGTTCTGTTAGTTATTAGAAATCTCCACTGTTCTGTTGGTTATTAGAAATCTCCACTATTCTGTTAGTTATTAGAAATCTCCACTATTCTGTTAGTTATTAGAAATCTCCACTATTCTGTTAGTTATTAGAAATCTCCACTGTTCTGTTAGTTATTAGAAATCTCCACTATTCTGTTAGTTATTAGAAATCTCCACTATTCTGTTAGTTATTAGAAATCTCCACTGTTCTGTTAGTTATTAGAAATCTCCACTATTCTGTTGGTTATTAGAAATCTCCACTGTTCTGTTAGTTATTAGAAATCTCCACTATTCTGTTAGTTATTAGAAATCTCCACTATTCTGTTAGTTATTAGAAATCTCCACTGTTCTGTTAGTTATTAGAAATCTCCACTGTTCTGTTAGTTATTAGAAATCTCCACTATTCTGTTGGTTATTAGAAATCTCCACTGTTCTGTTAGTTATTAATCTCCAAATTAGAAATCTCCACTATTCTGTTAGTTATTAGAAATCTCCACTATTCTGTTAGTTATTAGAAATCTCCACTGTTCTGTTAGTTATTAGAAATCTCCACTATTCTGTTAGTTATTAGAAATCTCCACTGTTCTGTTAGTTATTAGAAATCTCCACTATTCTGTTAGTTATTAGAAATCTCCACTATTCTGTTAGTTATTAGAAATCTCCACTGTTCTGTTGGTTATTAGAAATCTCCACTATTATGTTAGTTATTAGAAATCTCCACTGTTCTGTTAGTTATTAGAAATCTCCACTGTTCTAGTTATTAAAATTACTGTTCTGTTAGTTATTAGAAATCTCCACTGTTCTGTTAGTTATTAGAAATCTCCACTATTCTGTTAGTTATTAGAAATCTCCACTATTCTGTTAGTTATTAGAAATCTCCACTGTTCTGTTAGTTATTAGAAATCTCCACTGTTTGGTTAGTTATTAGAAATCTCCACTATTCTGTTAGTTATTAGAAATCTCCACTGTTCTGTTAGTTATTAGAAATCTCCACTGTTCTGTTAGTTATTAGAAATCTCCACTGTTCTGTTAGTTATTAGAAATCTCCACTATTCTGTTAGTTATTAGAAATCTCCACTATTCTGTTAGTTATTAGAAATCTCCACTGTTCTGTTAGTTATTAGAAATCTCCACTGTTCTGTTAGTTATTAGAAATCTCTACTGTTCTGTTAGTTATTAGAAATCTCCACTGTTCTAGAAATCTCCACTGTTCTGTTAGTTATTAGAAATCTCCACTATTATGTTAGTTATTAGAAATCTCCACTGTTCTGTTATTATTAGAAATCTCCACTGTTCTGTTAGTTATTAGAAATCTCCACTGTTCTGTTAGTTATTAGAAATCTCCACTGTTCTGTTAGTTATTAGAAATCTCCACTATTCTGTTAGTTATTAGAAATCTCCACTGTTCTGTTAGTTATTAGAAATCTCCACTATTCTGTTAGAAATCTCCACTGTTCTGTTGGTTATTAGAAATGTTATTAGAAATCTCCACTGTTCTGTTAGTTATTAGAAATCTCCACTGTTCTGTTAGTTATTAGAAATCTCCACTGTTCTGTTAGTTATTAGAAATCTCCACTATTCTGTTAGTTATTAGAAATCTCCACTGTTCTGTTAGTTATTAGAAATCTCCACTGTTCTGTTAGTTATTAGAAATCTCCACTATTCTGTTAGTTATTAGAAATCTCCACTGTTCTGTTAGTTATTAGAAATCTCCACTGTTCTGTTAGTTATTAGAAATCTCCACTGTTCTGTTAGTTATTAGAAATCTCCACTATTCTGTTAGTTATTAGAAATCTCCACTGTTCTGTTAGTTATTAGAAATCTCCACTGTTCTGTTAGTTATTAGAAATCTCCACTATTCTGTTAGTTATTAGAAATCTCCACTATTCTGTTAGTTATTAGAAATCTCCACTATTCTGTTAGTTATTAGAAATCTCCACTGTTCTGTTATTAGAAATTAGAAATGTTCCATTAGAAATTCTGTTAGTTATTAGAAATCTCCACTGTTCTGTTAGTTATTAGAAATCTCCACTGTTCTGTTAGTTATTAGAAATCTCCACTGTTCTGTTAGTTATTAGAAATCTCCACTGTTCTGTTAGTTATTAGAAATCTCCACTATTCTGTTAGTTATTAGAAATCTCCACTGTTCTGTTATTATTAGAAATCTCCACTATTCTGTTAGTTATTAGAAATCTCCACTGTTCTGTTAGTTATTAGAAATCTCCACTGTTCTGTTAGTTATTAGAAATCTCCACTGTTCTGTTAGTTATTAGAAATCTCCACTGTTCTGTTAGTTATTAGAAATCTCCACTATTCTCTTCTGTTGGTTATTAGAAATCTCCACTGTTAGTTTATTAGAAATCTTCCACTGTTCTGTTAGTTATTAGAAATCTCCACTATTCTGTTAGTTATTAGAAATCTCCACTGTTCTGTTAGTTATTAGAAATCTCCACTGTTCTGTTAGTTATTAGAAATCTCCACTGTTCTGTTAGTTATTAGAAATCTCCACTGTTCTGTTAGTTATTAGAAATCTCCACTGTTCTGTTAGTTATTAGAAATCTCCACTATTCTGTTAGTTATTAAAAATCTCACTATTCTGTTAGTTATTAGAAATCTTTCTGTTCTGTTAGTTATTAGAAATCTCCACTATTCTGTTAGTTATTAGAAATCTCCACTGTTCTGTTAATTAAAAATCTCCACTGTTCTGTTAGTTATTAGAAATCTCCACTGTTCTGTTAGTTATTAGAAATCTCCACTGTTCTGTTAGTTATTAGAAATCTCCACTATTCTGTTAGTTATTAGAAATCTCCACTGTTCTGTTAGTTATTAGAAATCCACTATTCTGTTAGTTATTAGAAATCTCCACTGTTCTGTTAGTTATTAGAAATCTCCACTATTCTGTTAGTTATTAGAAATCTCCACTATTCTGTTAGTTATTAGAAATCTCCACTATTCTGTTAGTTATTAGAAATCTCCACTGTTCTGTTAGTTATTAGAAATCTCCACTATTCTGTTAGTTATTAGAAATCTCCACTATTCTGTTAGTTATTAGAAATCTCCACTATTCTGTTAGTTATTAGAAATCTCCACTGTTCTGTTAGTTATTAGAAATCTCCACTGTTCTGTTAGTTATTAGAAATCTCCACTATTCTGTTAGTTATTAGAAATCTCCACTGTTCTGTTAGTTATTAGAAATCTCCACTGTTCTGTTAGTTATTAGAAATCTCCACTGTTCTGTTAGTTATTAGAAATCTCCACTGTTCTGTTAGTTATTAGAAATCTCCACTGTTCTGTTAGTTATTAGAAATCTCCACTGTTCTGTTAGTTATTAGAAATCTCCACTATTCTGTTAGTTATTAGAAATCTCCACTGTTCTGTTAGTTATTAGAAATCTCCACTATTCTGTTAGTTATTAGAAATCTCCACTATTCTGTTAGTTATTAGAAATCTCCACTGTTCTGTTAGTTATTAGAAATCTCCACTATTATGTTAGTTATTAGAAATCTCCACTGTTCTGTTAGTTATTAGAAATCTCCACTATTCTGTTAGTTATTAGAAATCTCCACTGTTCTGTTAGTTATTAGAAATCTCCACTATTATGTTAGTTATTAGAAATCTCCACTGTTCTGTTAGTTATTAGAAATCTCCACTGTTCTGTTAGTTATTAGAAATCTCCACTATTCTGTTAGTTATTAGAAATCTCCACTGTTCTGTTAGTTATTAGAAATCTCCACTGTTCTGTTAGTTATTAGAAATCTCCACTGTTTGTTGTTCTGTTATTAGAAATCTCCACTATTCTGTTAGTTATTAGAAATCTCCACTGTTCTGTTAGTTATTAGAAATCTCCACTGTTCTGTTAGTTATTAGAAATCTCCACTATTCTGTTAGTTATTAGAAATCTCCACTGTTCTGTTAGTTATTAGAAATCTCCACTATTCTGTTAGTTATTAGAAATCTCCACTATTCTGTTAGTTATTAGAAATCTCCACTATTCTGTTAGTTATTAGAAATCTCCACTTTTAGTTATTAGAAATCTTAGTTATTAGAAATCTCCACTGTTCTGTTAGTTATTAGAAATCTCCACTGTTCTGTTAGTTATTAGAAATCTCCACTGTTCTGTTAGTTATTAGAAATCTCCACTGTTCTGTTAGTTATTAGAAATCTCCACTATTCTGTTAGTTATTAGAAATCTCCACTGTTCTGTTAGTTATTAGAAATCTCCACTATTCTGTTAGTTATTAGAAATCTCCACTATTCTGTTAGTTATTAGAAATCTCCACTGTTCTGTTAGTTATTAGAAATCTCCACTATTCTGTTAGTTATTAGAAATCTCCACTGTTCTGTTAGTTATTAGAAATCTCCACTATTCTGTTAGTTATTAGAAATCTCCTGTTCTGTTATTACTATTCTCTCCACTAGTTATTAGAAATCTCCACTATTCTGTTAGTTATTAGAAATCTCCACTATTCTGTTAGTTATTAGAAATCTCCACTATTATGTTAGTTATTAGAAATCTCCACTGTTCTGTTAGTTATTAGAAATCTCCACTAGTTATTTCTGTTAGTTATTAGAAATCTCCACTATTCTGTTAGTTATTAGAAATCTCCACTATTCTGTTAGTTATTAGAAATCTCCACTGTTCTGTTAGTTATTAGAAATCTCCACTATTCTGTTAGTTATTAGAAATCTCCACTATTCTGTTAGTTATTAGAAATCTCCACTGTTCTGTTAGTTATTAGAAATCTCCACTATTCTGTTAGTTATTAGAAATCTCCACTGTTCTGTTAGTTATTAGAAATCTCCACTGTTCTGTTAGTTATTAGAAATCTCCACTATTCTGTTAGTTATTAGAAATCTCCACTGTTCTGTTAGTTATTAGAAATCTCCACTATTCTGTTAGTTATTAGAAATCTCCACTGTTCTGTTAGTTATTAGAAATCTCCACTGTTCTGTTAGTTATTAGAAATCTCCACTATTCTGTTAGTTATTAGAAATCTCCACTGTTCTGTTAGTTATTAGAAATCTCCACTGTTCTGTTGGTTATTAGAAATCTCCACTATTCTGTTAGTTATTAGAAATCTCCACTGTTCTGTTAGTTATTAGAAATCTCCACTATTCTGTTAGTTATTAGAAATCTCCACTATTCTGTTAGTTATTAGAAATCTCCACTATTCTGTTAGTTATTAGAAATCTCCACTGTTCTGTTAGTTATTAGAAATCTCCACTATTCTGTTAGTTATTAGAAATCTCCACTATTCTGTTAGTTATTAGAAATCTCCACTATTCTGTTAGTTATTAGAAATCTCCACTGTTCTGTTAGTTATTAGAAATCTCCACTATTCTGTTAGTTATTAGAAATCTCCACTATTCTGTTAGTTATTAGAAATCTCCACTGTTCTGTTATTATTAGAAATCTCCACTGTTCTGTTAGTTATTAGAAATCTCCACTGTTCTGTTAGTTATTAGAAATCTCCACTGTTCTGTTAGTTATTAGAAATCTCCACTGTTCTGTTAGTTATTAGAAATCTCCACTGTTCTGTTAGTTATTAGAAATCTCCACTATTCTGTTAGTTATTAGAAATCTCCACTGTACTGTTAGTTATGAGAAATCTCCACTGTTCTGTTAGTTATTAGAAATCTCCACTATTCTGTTAGTTATTAGAAATCTCCACTGTTCTGTTGTTATTAGAAATCTCCACTGTTCTGTTAGTTATTAGAAATCTCCACTGTTCTGTTAGTTATTAGAAATCTCCACTATTCTGTTAGTTATTAGAAATCTCCACTATTCTGTTAGTTATTAGAAATCTCCACTATTCTGTTAGTTATTAGAAATCTCTACTGTTCTGTTAGTTATTAGAAATCTCACTCTTCTGTTAGTTATTAGAAATCTCCACTGTTCTGTTAGTTATTAGAAATCTCCACTATTCTGTTAGTTATTAGAAATCTCCACTGTTCTGTTAGTTATTAGAAATCTCCACTGTTCTGTTAGTTATTAGAAATCTCCACTGTTCTGTTAGTTATTAGAAATCTCCACTGTTCTGTTAGTTATTAGAAATCTCCACTATTCTGTTAGTTATTAGAAATCTCCACTGTTCTGTTAGTTATTAGAAATCTCCACTATTCTGTTAGTTATTAGAAATCTCCACTGTTCTGTTAGTTATTAGAAATCTCCACTATTCTGTTAGTTATTAGAAATCTCCACTATTCTGTTAGTTATTAGAAATCTCCACTGTTCTGTTAGTTATTAGAAATCTCCACTATTCTGTTAGTTATTAGAAATCTCCACTATTCTGTTAGTTATTAGAAATCTCCACTGTTCTGTTAGTTATTAGAAATCTCCACTGTTCTGTTGGTTATTAGAAATCTCCACTGTTCTGTTAGTTATTAGAAATCTCCACTATTATGTTAGTTATTAGAAATCTCCACTGTTCTGTTAGTTATTAGAAATCTACTGTTCTGTTAGTTATTAGAAATCTCCACTGTTCTGTTAGTTATTAGAAATCTCCACTGTTCTGTTAGTTATTAGAAATCTCCACTGTTCTGTTAGTTATTAGAAATCTCCACTATTCTGTTAGTTATTAGAAATCTCCACTATTCTGTTAGTTATTAGAAATCTCCACTATTCTGTTAGTTATTAGAAATCTCCACTATTCTGTTAGTTATTAGAAATCTCCACTGTTCTGTTAGTTATTAGAAATCTCCACTGTTCTGTTAGTTATTAGAAATCTCCACTGTTCTGTTAGTTATTAGAAATCTCCACTATTCTGTTAGTTATTAGAAATCTCCACTATTCTGTTAGTTATTAGAAATCTCCACTGTTCTGTTAGTTATTAGAAATCTCCACTGTTCTGTTAGTTATTAGAAATCTCCACTATTCTGTTAGTTATTAGAAATCTCCACTGTTATGTTAGAAATTAGAACTGTTCTGTTAGTTATTAGAAATTCCACTATTCTGTTATTAGAAATCTCCACTGTTCTGTTAGTTATTAGAAATCTCCACTATTCTGTTAGTTATTAGAAATCTCCACTGTTCTGTTAGTTATTAGAAATCTCCACTATTCTGTTAGTTATTAGAAATCTCCACTGTTCTGTTAGTTATTAGAAATCTCCACTATTCTGTTGGTTATTAGAAATCTCCACTGTTCTGTTAGTTATTAGAAATCTCCACTATTCTGTTAGTTATTAGAAATCTCCACTATTCTGTTAGTTATTAGAAATCTCCACTGTTCTGTTAGTTATTAGAAATCTCCACTGTTCTGTTAGTTATTAGAAATCTCCACTGTTATGTTAGTTATTAGAAATCTCCACTGTTCTGTTAGTTATTAGAAATCTCCACTGTTCTGTTAGTTATTAGAAATCTCCACTGTTCTGTTAGTTATTAGAAATCTCCACTATTCTGTTAGTTATTAGAAATCTCCACTGTTCTGTTAGTTATTAGAAATCTCCACTATTTTGTTAATTATCACGAATCTCCACTGTTCTGTTAGTTATTAGAAATCTCCACTATTCTGTTAGTTATTAGAAATCTCCACTGTTCTGTTAGTTATTAGAAATCTCCACTGTTCTGTTAGTTATTAGAAATCTCCACTGTTCTGTTAGTTATTAGAAATCTCCACTGTTCTGTTAGTTATTAGAAATCTCCACTATTCTGTTAGTTATTAGAAATCTCCACTGTTCTGTTAGTTATTAGAAATCTCCACTGTTCTGTTAGTTATTAGAAATCTCCACTGTTCTGTTAGTTATTAGAAATCTCCACTATTCTGTTAGTTATTAGAAATCTCCACTGTTCTGTTAGTTATTAGAAATCTCCACTATTCTGTTAGTTATTAGAAATCTCCACTATTCTGTTAGTTATTAGAAATCTCCACTGTTCTGTTAGTTATTAGAAATCTCCACTGTTCTGTTAGTTATTAGAAATCTCCACTGTTCTGTTAGTTATTAGAAATCTCCACTGTTCTGTTAGTTATTAGAAATCTCCACTATTCTGTTAGTTATTAGAAATCTCCACTGTTCTGTTAGTTATTAGAAATCTCCACTATTCTGTTAGTTATTAGAAATCTCCACTGTTCTGTTAGTTATTAGAAATCTCCACTGTTCTGTTAGTTATTAGAAATCTCCACTGTTCTGTTAGTTATTAGAAATCTCCACTGTTTTATTAGTTATTAGAAATCTCCACTATTCTGTTAGTTATTAGAAATCTCCACTATTCTGTTAGTTATTAGAAATCTCCACTGTTCTGTTAGTTATTAGAAATCTCCACTGTTCTGTTAGTTATTAGAAATCTCCACTATTCTGTTAGTTATTAGAAATCTCCACTGTTCTGTTAGTTATTAGAAATCTCCACTGTTCTGTTAGTTATTAGAAATCTCCACTGTTCTGTTAGTTATTAGAAATCTCCACTATTCTGTTAGTTATTAGAAATCTCCACTGTTCTGTTAGTTATTAGAAATCTCCACTATTCTGTTAGTTATTAGAAATCTCCACTGTTCTGTTAGTTATTAGAAATCTCCACTGTTCTGTTAGTTATTAGAAATCTCCACTGTTCTGTTAGTTATTAGAAATCTCCACTATTCTGTTAGTTATTAGAAATCTCCACTGTTCTGTTAGTTATTAGAAATCTCCACTATTCTGTTAGTTATTAGAAATCTCCACTGTTCTGTTAGTTATTAGAAATCTCCACTGTTCTGTTGTTATTAGAAATCTCCACTGTTCTGTTAGTTATTAGAAATCTCCACTGTTCTGTTAGTTATTAGAAATCTCCACTATTCTGTTAGTTATTAGAAATCTCCACTGTTCTGTTAGTTATTAGAAATCTCCACTATTCTGTTAGTTATTAGAAATCTCCACTGTTCTGTTAGTTATTAGAAATCTCCACTATTCTGTTAGTTATTAGAAATCTCCACTGTTCTGTTAGTTATTAGAAATCTCCACTGTTCTGTTAGTTATTAGAAATCTCCACTATTCTGTTAGTTATTAGAAATCTCCACTATTCTGTTAGTTATTAGAAATCTCCACTGTTCTGTTAGTTATTAGAAATCTCCACTATTCTGTTAGTTATTAGAAATCTCCACTGTTCTGTTAGTTATTAGAAATCTCCACTGTTCTGTTAGTTATTAGAAATCTCCACTGTTCTGTTAGTTATTAGAAATCTCCACTATTCTGTTAGTTATTAGAAATCTCCACTATTCTGTTAGTTATTAGAAATCTCCACTGTTCTGTTAGTTATTAGAAATCTCCACTGTTCTGTTAGTTATTAGAAATCTCCACTGTTCTGTTAGTTATTAGAAATCTCCACTGTTCTGTTAGTTATTAGAAATCTCCACTATTCTGTTAGTTATTAGAAATCTCCACTATTCTGTTAGTTATTAGAAATCTCCACTGTTCTGTTAGTTATTAGAAATCTCCACTGTTCTGTTAGTTATTAGAAATCTCCACTATTCTGTTAGTTATTAGAAATCTCCACTGTTCTGTTAGTTATTAGAAATCTCCACTGTTCTGTTAGTTATTAGAAATCTCCACTGTTCTGTTAGTTATTAGAAATCTCCACTGTTCTGTTAGTTATTAGAAATCTCCACTATTCTGTTAGTTATTAGAAATCTCCACTGTTCTGTTAGTTATTAGAAATCTCCACTGTTCTGTTAGTTATTAGAAATCTCCACTGTTCTGTTAGTTATTAGAAATCTCCACTGTTCTGTTAGTTATTAGAAATCTCCACTGTTCTGTTAGTTATTAGAAATCTCTCACTGTTCTGTTAGTTATTAGAAATCTCCACTGTTCTGTTAGTTATTAGAAATCTCCACTTATTAGAAATCTATGTTAGTTATTAGAAATCTCCACTATTCTGTTAGTTATTAGAAATCTCCACTATTCTGTTAGTTATTAGAAATCTCCACTGTTCTGTTAGTTATTAGAAATCTCCACTGTTCTGTTAGTTATTAGAAATCTCCACTGTTCTGTTAGTTATTAGAAATCTCCACTATTCTGTTAGTTATTAGAAATCTCCACTGTTCTGTTAGTTATTAGAAATCTCCACTGTTCTGTTAGTTATTAGAAATCTCCACTGTTCTGTTAGTTATTAGAAATCTCCACTATTCTGTTAGTTATTAGAAATCTCCACTGTTCTGTTAGTTATTAGAAATCTCCACTATTCTGTTAGTTATTAGAAATCTCCACTGTTCTGTTAGTTATTAGAAATCTCCACTGTTCTGTTAGTTATTAGAAATCTCCACTATTCTGTTAGTTATTAGAAATCTCCACTGTTCTGTTAGTTATTAGAAATCTCCACTGTTCTGTTAGTTATTAGAAATCTCCACTATTCTGTTAGTTATTAGAAATCTCCACTGTTCTTAGTTATTAGAAATCTCCACTATTCTGTTAGTTATTAGAAATCTCCACTGTTCTGTTAGTTATTAGAAATCTCCACTATTATGTTAGTTATTAGAAATCTCCACTGTTCTGTTAGTTATTAGAAATCTCCACTGTTCTGTTAGTTATTAGAAATCTCCACTATTCTGTTAGTTATTAGAAATCTCCACTGTTCTGTTAGTTATTAGAAATCTCCACTGTTCTGTTAGTTATTAGAAATCTCCACTGTTCTGTTAGTTATTAGAAATCTCCACTATTCTGTTAGTTATTAGAAATCTCCACTGTTCTGTTAGTTATTAGAAATCTCCACTGTTCTGTTAGTTATTAGAAATCTCCACTATTCTGTTAGTTATTAGAAATCTCCACTGTTCTGTTAGTTATTAGAAATCTCCACTGTTCTGTTAGTTATTAGAAATCTCCACTGTTCTGTTAGTTATTAGAAATCTCCACTGTTCTGTTAGTTATTAGAAATCTCCACTGTTCTGTTAGTTATTAGAAATCTCCACTATTCTGTTAGTTATTAGAAATCTCCACTGTTCTGTTAGTTATTAGAAATCTCCACTGTTCTGTTAGTTATTAGAAATCTCCACTGTTCTGTTAGTTATTAGAAATCTCCACTGTTCTGTTAGTTATTAGAAATCTCCACTGTTCTGTTAGTTATTAGAAATCTCCACTATTCTGTTAGTTATTAGAAATCTCCACTGTTCTGTTAGTTATTAGAAATCTCCACTGTTCTGTTAGTTATTAGAAATCTCCACTGTTCTGTTAGTTATTAGAAATCTCCACTGTTCTGTTAGTTATTAGAAATCTCCACTGTTCTGTTTAGTTATTAGAAATCTCCACTATTATTAGAAATCTCCACTGTTCTGTTAGTTATTAGAAATCTCCACTATTCTGTTAGTTATTAGAAATCTCCACTATTCTGTTAGTTATTAGAAATCTCCACTGTTCTGTTAGTTATTAGAAATCTCCACTGTTCTGTTAGTTATTAGAAATCTCCACTGTTCTGTTAGTTATTAGAAATCTCCACTGTTCTGTTAGTTATTAGAAATCTCCACTGTTCTGTTAGTTATTAGAAATCTCCACTGTTCTGTTAGTTATTAGAAATCTCCACTATTCTGTTAGTTATTAGAAATCTCCACTGTTCTGTTAGTTATTAGAAATCTCCACTGTTCTGTTAGTTATTAGAAATATCTACTGTTCTGTTATTATTAGAAATCTCCACTGTTCTGTTAGTTATTAGAAATCTCCACTGTTCTGTTAGTTATTAGAAATCTCCACTGTTCTGTTAGTTATTAGAAATCTCCACTGTTCTGTTAGTTATTAGAAATCTCCACTGTTCTGTTAGTTATTAGAAATCTCCACTGTTCTGTTAGTTATTAGAAATCTCCACTATTCTGTTAGTTATTAGAAATCTCCACTATTCTGTTAGTTATTAGAAATCTCCACTGTTCTGTTAGTTATTAGAAATCTCCACTATTCTGTTAGTTATTAGAAATCTCCACTGTTCTGTTAGTTATTAGAAATCTCCACTATTCTGTTAGTTATTAGAAATCTCCACTATTCTGTTAGTTATTAGAAATCTCCACTGTTCTGTTAGTTATTAGAAATCTCCACTGTTCTGTTAGTTATTAGAAATCTCCACTATTCTGTTAGTTATTAGAAATCTCCACTGTTCTGTTAGTTATTAGAAATCTCCACTGTTCTGTTAGTTATTAGAAATCTCCACTGTTCTGTTAGTTATTAGAAATCTCTGTTCTGTTAGTTATTAGAAATCTCTACACTATTCTGTTAGTTATTAGAAATCTCCACTGTTCTGTTAGTTATTAGAAATCTCCACTGTTCTGTTAGTTATTAGAAATCTCCACTGTTCTGTTAGTTATTAGAAATCTCCACTGTTCTGTTAGTTATTAGAAATCTCCACTGTTCTGTTAGTTATTAGAAATCTCCACTGTTCTGTTAGTTATTAGAAATCTCCACTGTTCTGTTAGTTATTAGAAATCTCCACTGTTCTGTTAGTTATTAGAAATCTCCACTGTTCTGTTAGTTATTAGAAATCTCCACTGTTCTGTTAGTTATTAGAAATCTCCACTATTCTGTTAGTTATTAGAAATCTCCACTGTTCTGTTAGTTATTAGAAATCTCTACTGTTCTGTTAGTTATTAGAAATCTCCACTGTTCTGTTAGTTATTAGAAATCTCCACTATTCTGTTAGTTATTAGAAATCTCCACTGTTCTGTTAGTTATTAGAAATCTCCACTGTTCTGTTAGTTATTAGAAATCTCCACTGTTCTGTTAGTTATTAGAAATCTCCACTATTCTGTTAGTTATTAGAAATCTCCACTGTTCTGTTAGTTATTAGAAATCTCCACTGTTCTGTTAGTTATTAGAAATCTCCACTGTTCTGTTAGTTATTAGAAATCTCCACTATTCTCTTCTGTTAGTTATTAGAAATCTCCACTGTTCTGTTAGTTATTAGAAATCTCCACTGTTCTGTTAGTTATTAGAAATCTCCACTGTTCTGTTAGTTATTAGAAATCTCCACTATTCTGTTAGTTATTAGAAATCTCCACTATTCTGTTAGTTATTAGAAATCTCCACTATTCTGTTAGTTATTAGAAATCTCCACTGTTCTGTTAGTTATTAGAAATCTCCACTGTTCTGTTAGTTATTAGAAATCTCCACTGTTCTGTTAGTTATTAGAAATCTCCACTGTTCTGTTAGTTATTAGAAATCTCACTGTTCTGTTAGTTATTAGAAATTCTGTTAGTTATTAGAAATCTCCACTATTCTGTTAGTTATTAGAAATCTCCACTATTCTGTTAGTTATTAGAAATCTCCACTGTTCTGTTAGTTATTAGAAATCTCCACTATTCTGTTAGTTATTAGAAATCTCCACTGTTCTGTTAGTTATTAGAAATCTCCACTGTTCTGTTAGTTATTAGAAATCTCCACTACTTGTTCTGTTAGTTATTAGAAATCTCCACTGTTCTGTTAGTTATTAGAAATCTCCACTGTTAGTTATTAGAAATCTCCACTGTTCTGTTAGTTATTAGAAATCTCACACTGTTAGTTATTAGTTCTGTTCTGTTATTATTAGAAATCTCCACTGTTCTGTTAGTTATTAGAAATCTCCACTATTCTGTTAGTTATTAGAAATCTCCACTATTCTGTTAGTTATTAGAAATCTCCACTGTTCTGTTAGTTATTAGAAATCTCCACTGTTCTGTTAGTTATTAGAAATCTCCACTGTTAGTTATTAGAAATCTCCACTATTCTGTTAGTTATTAGAAATCTCCACTGTTCTGTTAGTTATTAGAAATCTCCACTGTTCTGTTGTTATTAGAAATCTCCACTATTCTGTTAGTTATTAGAAATCTCCACTGTTCTGTTAGTTATTAGAAATCTCCACTGTTCTGTTAGTTATTAGAAATCTCCACTATTCTGTTAGTTATTAGAAATCTCCACTGTTCTGTTAGTTATTAGAAATCTCCACTATTCTGTTAGTTATTAGAAATCTCCACTGTTCTGTTCTGTTTTATTAGAAATCTCCTCTGTTCTGTTAGTTATTAGAAATCTCCACTATTCTGTTAGTTATTAGAAATCTCCACCACTGTTCCACTGTTAGTTATTAGAAATCTCCACTGTTCTGTTAGTTATTAGAAATCTCTACACTGTTAGTTATTAGAAATTCCACTGTTCTGTTATTAGAAATCTCCACTGTTCTGTTAGTTATTAGAAATCTCCACTGTTCTGTTAGTTATTAGAAATCTCCACTGTTCTGTTAGTTATTAGAAATCTCCACTATTCTGTTAGTTATTAGAAATCTCCACTGTTCTGTTAGTTATTAGAAATCTCCACTATTCTGTTAGTTATTAGAAATCTCCACTGTTCTGTTAGTTATTAGAAATCTCCACTATTCTGTTAGTTATTAGAAATCTCCACTGTTCTGTTAGTTATTAGAAATCTCCACTGTTCTGTTAGTTATTAGAAATCTCCACTGTTCTGTTAGTTATTAGAAATCTCCACTGTTCTGTTAGTTATTAGAAATCTCCACTATTCTGTTAGTTATTAGAAATCTCCACTGTTCTGTTAGTTATTAGAAATCTCCACTGTTCTGTTAGTTATTAGAAATCTCCACTGTTCTGTTAGTTATTAGAAATCTCCACTATTCTGTTAGTTATTAGAAATCTCCACTATTCTGTTAGTTATTAGAAATCTCCACTATTCTGTTAGTTATTAGAAATCTCCACTGTTCTGTTAGTTATTAGAAATCTCCACTGTTCTGTTAGTTATTAGAAATCTCCACTATTCTGTTAGTTATTAGAAATCTCCACTGTTCTGTTAGTTATTAGAAATCTCCACTATTCTGTTAGTTATTAGAAATCTCCACTATTCTGTTAGTTATTAGAAATCTCCACTGTTCTGTTAGTTATTAGAAATCTCCACTATTCTGTTAGTTATTAGAAATCTCCACTGTTCTGTTAGTTATTAGAAATCTCCACTATTCTGTTAGTTATTAGAAATCTCCACTGTTCTGTTAGTTATTAGAAATCTCCACTATTCTGTTAGTTATTAGAAATCTCCACTGTTCTGTTAGTTATTAGAAATCTCCACTATTCTGTTAGTTATTGTTACTGTTCTGTTATTAGAAATCTCCACTATTCTGTTAGTTATTAGAAATCTCCACTGTTCTGTTAGTTATTAGAAATCTCCACTATTCTGTTAGTTATTAGAAATCTCCACTATTCTGTTAGTTATTAGAAATCTCCACTGTTCTGTTAGTTATTAGAAATCTCCACTATTCTGTTAGTTATTAGAAATCTCCACTGTTCTGTTAGTTATTAGAAATCTCCACTATTCTGTTAGTTATTAGAAATCTCCACTGTTCTGTTAGTTATTAGAAATCTCCACTGTTCTGTTAGTTATTAGAAATCTCCACTGTTCTGTTAGTTATTAGAAATCTCCACTGTTCTGTTAGTTATTAGAAATCTCTACTGTTCTGTTAGTTATTAGAAATCTCACTGTTCTGTTAGTTATTAGAAATCTCCACTGTTCTGTTCTGTTAATTATTAGAAATCTCCACTGTTCTGTTAATTATTAGAAATCTCCACTATTCTGTTAGTTATTAGAAATCTCCACTGTTCTGTTAGTTATTAGAAATCTCCACTGTTCTGTTAGTTATTAGAAATCTCCACTATTCTGTTAGTTATTAGAAATCTCCACTGTTCTGTTAGTTATTAGAAATCTCCACTGTTCTGTTAGTTATTAGAAATCTCCACTGTTCTGTTAGTTATTAGAAATCTCCACTGTTCTGTTAGTTATTAGAAATCTCCACTGTTCTGTTAGTTATTAGAAATCTCCACTGTTCTGTTAGTTATTAGAAATCTCCACTGTTCTGTTAGTTATTAGAAATCTCCACTGTTCTGTTAGTTATTAGAAATCTCCACTGTTCTGTTAGTTATTAGAAATCTCCACTGTTCTGTTAGTTATTAGAAATCTCCACTGTTCTGTTAGTTATTAGAAATCTCCACTGTTCTGTTAGTTATTAGAAATCTCCACTGTTCTGTTAGTTATTAGAAATCTCCACTGTTCTGTTAGTTATTAGAAATCTCCACTGTTATGTTAGTTATTAGAAATCTCCACTGTTCTGTTAGTTATTAGAAATCTCCACTGTTATGTTAGTTATTATTAGAAATCTCCACTGTTCTGTTAGTTATTAGAAATCTCCACTATTCTGTTAGTTATTAGAAATCTCCACTGTTCTGTTAGTTATTAGAAATCTCCACTGTTCTGTTAGTTATTAGAAATCTCCACTGTTCTGTTAGTTATTAGAAATCTCCACTGTTCTGTTAGTTATTAGAAATCTCCACTGTTCTGTTAGTTATTAGAAATCTCCACTGTTCTGTTAGTTATTAGAAATCTCCACTGTTCTGTTAGTTATTAGAAATCTCCACTATTCTGTTAGTTATTAGAAATCTCCACTGTTCTGTTAGTTATTAGAAATCTCCACTGTTCTGTTAGTTATTAAAATCTCCACTGTTCTGTTAGTTATTAGAAATCTCCACTGTTCTGTTAGTTATTAGAAATCTCCACTATTCTGTTAGTTATTAGAAATCTCCACTGTTCTGTTAGTTATTAGAAATCTCCACTGTTCTGTTTGTTATTAGAAATTTTCACTGTTTTGTTAGTTATTAGAAATCTCCACTGTTCTGTTAGTTATTAGAAATCTCCACTGTTCTGTTAGTTATTAGAAATCTCCACTATTCTGTTAGTTATTAGAAATCTCCACTGTTCTGTTAGTTATTAGAAATCTCCACTGTTCTGTTAGTTATTAGAAATCTCCACTGTTCTGTTAGTTATTAGAAATCTCCACTATTCTGTTTAGAAAGTTATTAGAAATCTCCACTGTTCTGTTAGTTATTAGAAATCTCCACTGTTCTGTTAGTTATTAGAAATCTCCACTATTCTGTTAGTTATTAGAAATCTCCACTATTCTGTTAGTTATTAGAAATCTCCACTGTTCTGTTAGTTATTAGAAATCTCCACTGTTCTGTTAGTTATTAGAAATCTCACTGTTCTGTTAGTTATTAGAAATCTCTACTGTTAGTTATTAGAAATCTCTACTGTTCTGTTAGTTATTAGAAATCTCACTCTTCTGTTAGTTATTAGAAATCTCCACTGTTCTGTTAATTATTAGAAATCTCCACTGTTCTGTTAATTATTAGAAATCTCCACTGTTCTGTTAGTTATTAGAAATCTCCACTGTTCTATTAGTTATTAGAAATCTCCACTGTTCTGTTAGTTATTAGAAATCTCCACTGTTCTGTTAGTTATTAGAAATCTCCACTGTTCTGTTAGTTATTAGAAATCTCCACTGTTCTGTTAGTTATTAGAAATCTCCACTGTTCTGTTAGTTATTAGAAATCTCCACTATTCTGTTAGTTATTAGAAATCTCCACTGTTCTGTTAGTTATTAGAAATCTCCACTATTCTGTTAGTTATTAGAAATCTCCACGATTCTGTTAGTTATTAGAAATCTCCACTATTCTGTTAGTTATTAGAAATCTCCACTATTCTGTTAGTTATTAGAAATCTCCACTGTTCTGTTAGTTATTAGAAATCTCCACTATTCTGTTAGTTATTAGAAATCTCCACTGTTCTGTTAGTTATTAGAAATCTCCACTGTTCTGTTAGTTATTAGAAATCTCCACTATTCTGTTAGTTATTACAAATCTCCACTGTTCTGTTAGTTATTAGAAATCTCCACTGTTCTGTTAGTTATTAGAAATCTCCACTGTTCTGTTAGTTATTAGAAATCTCCACTGTTCTGTTAGTTATTAGAAATCTCCACTGTTCTGTTAGTTATTAGAAATCTCCACTGTTCTGTTAGTTATTAGAAATCTCCACTGTTCTGTTAGTTATTAGAAATCTCCACTATTCTGTTAGTTATTAGAAATCTCCACTGTTCTGTTAGTTATTAGAAATCTCCACTGTTCTGTTAGTTATTAGAAATCTCCACTATTCTGTTAGTTATTAGAAATCTCCACTATTCTGTTAGTTATTAGAAATCTCCACTGTTCTGTTAGTTATTAGAAATCTCCACTGTTAGTTATTAGAAATTCCACTGTTCTGTTAGTTATTAGAAATCTCCACTATTCTGTTAGTTATTAGAAATCTCCACTATTCTGTTAGTTATTAGAAATCTCCACTGTTCTGTTAGTTATTAGAAATCTCCACTGTTCTGTTAGTTATTAGAAATCTCCACTGTTCTGTTAGTTATTAGAAATCTCCACTGTTCTGTTAGTTATTAGAAATCTCCACTATTCTGTTAGTTATTAGAAATCTCCACTGTTCTGTTAGTTATTAGAAATCTCCACTGTTCTGTTAGTTATTAGAAATCTCCACTGTTCTGTTAGTTATTAGAAATCTCCACTGTTCTGTTAGTTATTAGAAATCTCCACTGTTCTGTTAGTTATTAGAAATCTCCACTGTTCTGTTAGTTATTAGAAATCTCCACTGTTCTGTTAGTTATTAGAAATCTCCACTGTTCTGTTAGTTATTAGAAATCTCCACTGTTCTGTTAGTTATTAGAAATCTCCACTATTCTGTTAGTTATTAGAAATCTCCACTGTTCTGTTAGTTATTAGAAATCTCCACTGTTCTGTTAGTTATTAGAAATCTCCACTATTCTGTTAGTTATTAGAAATCTCCACTATTCTGTTAGTTATTAGAAATCTCCACTGTTCTGTTAGTTATTAGAAATCTCCACTGTTCTGTTGTTATTAGAAATCTCCACTGTTCTGTTAGTTATTAGAAATCTCCACTGTTCTGTTAGTTATTAGAAATCTCCACTGTTCTGTTAGTTATTAGAAATCTCCACTGTTCTGTTAGTTATTAGAAATCTCCACTGTTCTGTTAGTTATTAGAAATCTCCACTGTTCTGTTAGTTATTAGAAATCTCCACTGTTCTGTTAGTTATTAGAAATCTCCACTGTTCTGTTAGTTATTAGAAATCTCCACTGTTCTGTTAGTTATTAGAAATCTCCACTATTCTGTTAGTTATTAGAAATCTCCACTGTTCTGTTAGTTATTAGAAATCTCCACTATTCTGTTAGTTATTAGAAATCTCCACTATTCTGTTAGTTATTAGAAATCTCCACTGTTCTGTTAGTTATTAGAAATCTCCACTGTTCTGTTAGTTATTAGAAATCTCCACTGTTCTGTTAGTTATTAGAAATCTCCACTATTATGTTAGTTATTAGAAATCTCCACTGTTCTGTTAGTTATTAGAAATCTCCACTGTTAGTTATTAGAAATTCCACTGTTCTGTTATTAGAAATCTCCACTGTTCTGTTAGTTATTAGAAATCTCCACTGTTCTGTTAGTTATTAGAAATCTCCACTGTTCTGTTAGTTATTAGAAATCTCCACTGTTCTGTTAGTTATTAGAAATCTCCACTGTTCTGTTAGTTATTAGAAATCTCCACTGTTCTGTTAGTTATTAGAAATCTCCACTGTTCTGTTAGTTATTAGAAATCTCCACTGTTCTGTTAGTTATTAGAAATCTCCACTGTTCTGTTAGTTATTAGAAATCTCCACTGTTCTGTTAGTTATTAGAAATCTCCACTATTCTGTTAGTTATTAGAAATCTCCACTGTTCTGTTAGTTATTAGAAATCTCCACTGTTCTGTTAGTTATTAGAAATCTCCACTATTCTGTTAGTTATTAGAAATCTCCACTGTTCTGTTAGTTATTAGAAATCTCCACTGTTCTGTTAGTTATTAGAAATCTCCACTATTCTGTTAGTTATTAGAAATCTCCACTGTTCTGTTAGTTATTAGAAATCTCCACTATTCTGTTAGTTATTAGAAATCTCCACTGTTCTGTTAGTTATTAGAAATCTCTACTGTTCTGTTAGTTATTAGAAATCTTTAGTTATTAGTTATTAGAAATCTCCACTGTTCTGTTAGTTATTAAAAATCTCCACTGTTCTGTTAGTTATTAGAAATCTCCACTGTTCTGTTAGTTATTAGAAATCTTCACTGTTCTGTTAGTTATTAGAAATCTTTACTGTTCTATTAGTTATTAGAAATCTCCACTGTTATATTAGTTATTAGAAATCTCCACTGTTCTGTTAGTTATTAGAAATCTCCACTGTTCTGTTAGTTATTAGAAATCTCCACTGTTCTGTTAGTTATTAGAAATCTCCACTGTTCTGTTAGTTATTAGAAATCTCCACTATTCTGTTAGTTATTAGAAATCTCCACTGTTCTGTTAGTTATTAGAAATCTCCACTGTTCTGTTAGTTATTAGAAATCTCCACTGTTCTGTTAGTTATTAGAAATCTCCACTATTCTGTTAGTTATTAGAAATCTCCACTATTCTGTTAGTTATTAGAAATCTCCACTGTTCTGTTAGTTATTAGAAATCTCCACTGTTCTGTTAGTTATTAGAAATCTCCACTGTTCTGTTAGTTATTAGAAATCTCCACTGTTCTGTTAGTTATTAGAAATCTCCACTGTTATGTTGTTATTAGAAATCTTCTGTTCTGTTAGTTATTAGAAATCTCCACTGTTCTGTTAGTTATTGGAAATCTCCACTGTTCTTTTTGTTATTAGAAATCTCCACTGTTAGTTATTAGAAATCTCCACTATTCTGTTAGTTATTAGAAATCTCCACTGTTCTGTTAGTTATTAGAAATTACTGTTCTGTTAGTTATTAGAAATCTCCACTGTTCTGTTAGTTATTAGAAATCTCCACTGTTCTGTTAGTTATTAGAAATCTCCACTGTTATGTTAGTTATTAGAAATCTCCACTGTTCTGTTAGTTATTAGAAATCTCCACTGTTCTGTTAGTTATTAGAAATCTCCACTGTTCTGTTAGTTATTAGAAATCTCCACTGTTCTGTTAGTTATTAGAAATCTCCACTGTTATGTTAGTTATTAGAAATCTCCACTGTTCTGTTAGTTATTAGAAATCTCCACTGTTCTGTTAGTTATTAGAAATCTCCACTGTTCTGTTAGTTATTAGAAATCTCCACTGTTATGTTAGTTATTAGAAATCTCCACTGTTCTGTTAGTTATTAGAAATCTCCACTGTTCAGTTATTAGAAATCTCCACTATTCTGTTAGTTATTAGAAATCTCCACTGTTCTGTTAGTTATTAGAAATCTCCACTATTCTGTTAGTTATTAGAAATCTCCACTGTTCTGTTAGTTATTAGAAATCTCCACTGTTCTGTTAGTTATTAGAAATCTCCACTGTTCTGTTAGTTATTAGAAATCTCCACTGTTCTGTTAGTTATTAGAAATCTCCACTATTCTGTTAGTTATTAGAAATCTCCACTATTCTGTTAGTTATTAGAAATCTCCACTGTTCTGTTAGTTATTAGAAATCTCCACTGTTTTTTTCTGTTAATTATTAGAAATCTCCACTATTCTGTTAGTTATTAGAAATCTCCACTATTCTCTTAGTTATTAGAAATCTCCACTGTTCTGTTAGTTATTAGAAATCTCCACTGTTCTGTTAGTTATTAGAAATCTGTTCTGTTAGTTATTAGAAATCTCCACTATTCTGTTATTATTAGAAATCTCCACTATTCTGTTAGTTATTAGAAATCTCCACTGTTCTGTTAGTTATTAGAAATCTCCACTATTCTGTTAGTTATTAGAAATCTCCACTGTTCTGTTAGTTATTAGAAATCTCCACTATTCTGTTAGTTATTAGAAATCTCCACTATTCTGTTAGTTATTAGAAATCTCCACTGTTCTGTTAGTTATTAGAAATCTCCACTGTTCTGTTAGTTATTAGAAATCTCCACTGTTCTGTTAGTTATTAGAAATCTCCACTATTATGTTAGTTATTAGAAATCTCCACTGTTCTGTTAGTTATTAGAAATCTCCACTATTCTGTTAGTTATTAGAAATCTCCACTATTCTGTTAGTTATTAGAAATCTCCACTGTTCTGTTAGTTATTAGAAATCTCCACTGTTCTGTTAGTTATTAGAAATCTCCACTGTTCTGTTAGTTATTAGAAATCTCCACTATTCTGTTAGTTATTAGAAATCTCCACTGTTCTGTTAGTTATTAGAAATCTCCACTATTCTGTTAGTTATTAGAAATCTCCACTGTTCTGTTAGTTATTAGAAATCTCCACTATTCTGTTAGTTATTAGAAATCTCCACTGTTCTGTTAGTTATTAGAAATCTCCACTGTTCTGTTAGTTATTAGAAATCTCCACTGTTCTGTTAGTTATTAGAAATCTCCACTGTTCTGTTAGTTATTAGAAATCTCCACTGTTCTGTTAGTTATTAGAAATCTCCACTGTTCTGTTAGTTATTAGAAATCTCCACTATTCTGTTAGTTATTAGAAATCTCCACTGAAATCTCCACTATTCTGTTAGTTATTAGAAATCTCCACTGTTCTGTTAGTTATTAGAAATCTCCACTATTCTGTTAGTTATTAGAAATCTCCACTGTTCTGTTAGTTATTAGAAATCTCCACTATTCTGTTAGTTATTAGAAATCTCCACTGTTCTGTTAGTTATTAGAAATCTCCACTGTTCTGTTAGTTATTAGAAATCTCCACTATTCTGTTAGTTATTAGAAATCTCCACTGTTCTGTTAGTTATTAGAAATCTCCACTATTCTGTTAGTTATTAGAAATCTCCACTGTTCTGTTAGTTATTAGAAATCTCCACTGTTCTGTTAGTTATTAGAAATCTCCACTGTTCTGTTAGTTATTAGAAATCTCCACTGTTCTGTTAGTTATTAAAAATCTCCACTGTTCTGTTAGTTATTAGAAATCTCCACTGTTCTGTTAGTTATTAGAAATCTTCCACTGTTCTTTTCTGTTAGTTATTAGAAATCTCCACTGTTCTGTTAGTTATTAGAAATCTCCACTGTTCTGTTAGTTATTAGAAATCTCCACTGTTACTGTTCTGTTCTGTTAATTATTAGAAATCTCCACTATTCTGTTAATTATTAGAAATCTCCACTATTCTGTTAGTTATTAGAAATCTCCACTATTCTGTTAGTTATTAGAAATCTCCACTGTTCTGTTAGTTATTAGAAATTTCCACTATTCTCTTAGTTATTAGAAATCTCCACTGTTCTGTTAGTTATTAGAAATCTCCACTGTTCTGTTAGTTATTAGAAATCTCCACTATTCTGTTAGTTATTAGAAATCTCCACTGTTCTGTTAGTTATTAGAAATCTCCACTATTATGTTAGTTATTAGAAATCTCCACTATTATGTTAGTTATTAGAAATTCCACTGTTCTGTTAGTTATTAGAAATCTCCACTGTTATGTTAGTTATTAGAAATTTCCACTGTTCTGTTAGTTATTAGAAATCTCCACTGTTCTGTTAGTTATTAGAAATCTCCACTGTTCTGTTTGTTATTAGAAATCTCCACTGTTCTGTTAGTTATTAGAAATCTCCACTGTTCTGTTAGTTATTAGAAATCTTCACTATTCTGTTAATTATTAAAAATCTCTACTGTTCTGTTATTATTAGAAATTACACTATTATGTTAGTTATTAGATATCTCCGCCTTTATGTTAGTTATTAGGAATTTCCTCTGTTCTGTTAGTTATTAGAAATCTCCACTGTTCTGTTTGTTATTAGAAATTTTCACTGTTTTATTAGTTATTAGAAATCTCCACTGTACTGTTAGTTATTACAAATATCTACTGTTCTGTTAGTTATTAGAAATCTCCACTATTCTGTTAGTTATTAGATATCTCCACTGTTCTTTTCTGTTATTTATTAGAAATCTCCACTGTTCTGTTAGTTATTAGAAATTTCTACTCTTCTGTTAGTTATTAGAAATCTCCACTATTCTGTTAGTTATTAAAAATCTCCACTATTCTGCTAGATATTACAAATCGCTACTGTTCTGTTAGTTATTAGAAATTTCCACTATTCTCTTAGTTATTAGAAATCTCCACTGTTCTGTTAGTTATTAGAAATCTCCACTATTCTATAAGTTGTTAGAAATCTCCGCTATTCTGTTAGTTATTAGAAATCTCCTCTGTTCTGTTGGTTATTAGAAATCTCCACTATTCTGTTAGTTATTAGAAATCTCCACGATTCTGTTAGTTATTAGAAATCTCCACTATTATGTTAATTATTAAAAATCTCTACTGTTCTGTTATTATTAGAAATTTACACTATTATGTTAGTTATTAGATATATCTCCGCCTTTATGTTAGTTATTAGGAATCTCCTCTGTTCTGTTAGTTATTAGAAATCTCCACTGTTCTCTTAGTTATTAGAAATTACCGCGTTTTAACAAATTTCCTGAATCAGTCATTCATTGTCACTAACACACGTTCGTCCATCATACGAACCACATCAATATATATTTCGAGATAGCTGGTAACAAAGATCCTCAGTTTAACAAAGATGTCAACCTAAAGATGACCTAAGAAAGTCGATACATTGTTCTCTGCTTATTAGTAATAGTGTTAATACCCATACCAGCCGTCCTGACATATATTTTATTTCACGTGTGTTTTTCGTCATCACAAATCAAGGATACTCTGGCGATGTTTATTTTCAACTTTCACAACATGTTAAAAGAACCTAGAAATAAACTATTCAGTTAACATACATTATGATTTAACTATTATCTGTGGGCAAGTATAACACGTCTCGGCACCATGAAATAACTAACCAATCAGCAGTGTGCCTCAATCATAGTATCCACAGTACAAACTAAAGGCCGTGAGTGCCGACCCGACGCTTTCTCATACATATTAATTTTGGTTTTAAAAACACGCCCAGCTAATAGACAGCCTCTAGCCGCCAAATTAAAGGCTCGTGCTGTTTATAAGCCCCAGCATATAATGTGAGGTTAGGTATAGCCATTAGTTCGAAAACATGTTGACACCACGAAGTTCTATATTATGTTTATACAGGACCTGTTCATCTACACTGAAAATTTTTAATATCCTGGAAGTTTGCTGTTTCTATCCATACTAAAGAATCGAGTGTTCGTCCCACCATTCTATTCCAGACAAACAGATGTTTGTTCGAAGAGTACTTAGCCATGGCAATTTCTGCCGATCATGAAATGGACAACTTCACGAAAGGAAAGAAACTGAAACCAATGTTTCAGGAGTTCCAGGACAATGAATTAAAAAACCCTGACCTTAACATTCCTTGTTGTCCAGTAAAGTTAGGCTCGGTCAGCAGCAACAGGTAGTGTAGCATGGATGTCTGTAACATATGGTACCTGTATACACGGTAACAAATGTAAGAAGGTGTTTTGTAATCTTGTTACCAGTCTGGTGCTCTGATGGTGATGCAACTAATAGTTCACAGAAGTTTGTACCAAGAAATACTCTGTACTATAAACTGAAGTGCTGCAACTAATGGTTCAAAGAAGTTTGTAACAAGAAATACTCTGTACTATAAAAGAAGTGCCTCAACTAATGGTTTACAGAAGTTTCTAGCAAGAAATACTCTGTACTATAAACTGAAGTGCCTCAACTAATGGTTCACAGACGTTTGTACCAATAAATACTCTGTACAATAAACTGAAGTGCTCCAACTAATGGTTCACAGAAGTTTGTAGCAAGAAATACTCTGTACTATAAACTGAAGTGCCTCAACTAATGGTTCACAGAAGTTTGTAGCAAGAAATACTCTGTACAATAAACTGAAGTGCTGCAACTAATGGTTCATAGAAGTTTGTACCAAGAAATACTCTGCACTATAAACTGAAATGCTGCAGCTAATAGTTCACAGAAGTTTGTAGCAAGAAATACTCTGTACTATAAACTGAAGTGCTGCAGCTAATGGTTCACAGAAGTTTGTAGCAAGAAATACTCTGTACAATAAACTGAAGTTCTGCAGATAATGGTTCACAGAAGTTTGTACCAAGAAATACTTTGTACTGTAAACTGAAGTGCCTCAACTAATGGTTCACAGAAGTTTGTAGCAAGAAATACTCTGTACTATAAACTGAAGTGCTGCAGCTAATGGTTCATTATATATTTTCTTATAGCAAAACCACATCGAGCCATCTGCTGATTGCACCAAGGGGAATCGAACTCCTGATTTTAGCGTTGTAAATCCGTAGGCTTACCGCTGTACCATGAAGGGTATTTGATTTCCCTTTATTTTTTGTTGTTTTTATCGTTTCATTATTAACCACAAAGCTATACAATGGGCTATCTGTGCCCTGCCCACCACTGATATAGAACCCCGACCTCTAGTGCTGTAAGTTTCCTGTAAGGGGCTTTAGTTTTGTAGAAAATGCAGTAACCTATGAAATAATATACAAACCAGATCTTAGATTTTAAAAGCAATTGATAATTATTCTGCAGGTCACTTGTGGATCATAGAAAACAGAACTACAACGTGTTCTAATGAGTTCTATTGTAACATAAGAAGTAATAAACAATGTTCATAAATAAAACTCTTTATGTAATACAATCTTTTCACGAGTATTTTTGTGGCAAAAAGATAAAGTAGCTAATCATGTCGTTGCAACGGAAGTTTTTCACAAACACCACAATCACAAAGCAATAACGAATATTTTAGTTATGATTGGTTGATGTAAAATAATAACAATAATTTTAAGGTCACTTTTTAAGTCTGTCTGTTTCGTTTTACCTTGGATTAATATGAACTTTTTGGAAAATGGAATTCACTTGCTAATTTGTTTGTTTGTTTTTGAATTTCGAACAAAACTACTCGAGAGTTACCTGCGCTAGCCGTCCCTAATTAAACACTGTAAGCCTAGAGGGTGTGTTTGTTTGTTTGTTTTTGAATTTCGCACAAAGCTACTTGAGGGCTATCTGTGCTAGCCGTCCCTAATTTAGCAGTGTAAGACTAGAGGGAAGGCAGCTAGTCATCACCACCCATCGCCAATTCTTAGGCTACTTTTTTACCAACGAATAGTGAAATTGACCGTCACATTCTAACGTCCACACGGCTGAAAGGGCGAGCATGTTTGGTGTGACAGGGATTCGAACCCGCGACTCTCAGATTACGAGTCGAATCCCTTAACCACCTGGCCATGCCGGGCCTCACGCGTTAGTATTAAATTTAAATTTCTTATGGGGGGGATATTGCTGGTACCATGACATTTTCATCTAATATGTTTCTATTTTTCAGTTCAGAATATATTACCACCTTGTTCATATTCAAACACTTCTTGAACGTGATGAGTTTAACAAGAAAATAAATGTTCAACCTCATTTCTCATACAGCAGAAATCATTTTAGATTGTCAGGTTTTAAAGCACATTGATTAAACGCTAAATTAAATCACCAGGTGGTGCATGTGCCATTACGTCTAGCTGCAAGCCAACTGGTGATGAGTGCCATTTTAGTACGTGATGTATTAATGTAATTTGTTGCTTACCTTGCGTGTTCAGGTTCGACAGGTCAAATTTTGCTGGCTTAGGTTTCTTTCTTTTTGCTGAGTTATTTTTCTTGTCTTTGATTTGTTAGATTGTATTTTATTTTAATTTCTTAGGACTAATATCTTATTCAATTTGTTTTCTTAGCTCTCCTCTTCGATTCTTTGTAAAGATAAGTTTTCTAGGGTTAATTCTCTACCTTTTAACATTGTCCGCCGAAAACAATTTTGCTTACATTTCTTCCGTTTACACTTTAGCTCCATCTTATAGTTATCATTTAATCTTGGCGTGCCGCCAACGAGTTGCATGGCTCGGCATCGCCAAGCGTGTTAAGGCGTGCGACTCGTAATCCGAGGGTCTCTGGTTCGCATTCCCGTCGCGCCAAACATGCTCGCCCTTTCAGCCGTGGGGCCGTTATAATGGGACGGTCAATCCCACTATTCGTTGGTAAAAGAGTAGCGCGAGAGTTGGCGGTGGGTGGTGATAACTAGCTGCCTTCCCTATAGTCTTACACTACTAAATTAGAGGGCCCAGCATGGCCAAGCGCGTTAAGGCGTGCGACTCGTAATCTGAGAGTCGCTAGTTCGCATCCCCGTCGCGCCAAACATGCTCGCCCTTTCAGCCGTGGGGCCGTTATAATGGGACGGTCAATCCCACTATTCGTTGGTAAAAGAGTAGCGCGAGAGTTGGCGGTGGGTGGTGATGACTAGCTGCCTTCCCTCTAGTCTTACACCGCAAAATTAGGGACGGCTAGCACAGATAACCCTCGAGTAGCTTTGTGCGAAATTCAAAACAAGCTAAATTAGAGACGGCTAGCACAGATAGCCCTCAAGTAGCTTTGTGCAAAATTCCAAAAACAAACAAACAAACCAACGTGTTACAAAAAAACCTTTAAATGTTCCAGTATTTCTTCTTCTATCAGCTAGAACCGGTTCTCTTTACTTTAACTCTTCCAGTATTTACCACTGCTGAGTGAGAGAAATCAGTAGAAACGAGTTAGAAACTTAGATATTATTGCAATTATTATTTGCAAGAGGGGCTCTTTAAACAAGTTAGGGACATTGAAGTTCTGGATAAGATATTAACATTAACTTATCATATAAATAGTAAGACAAAATATTACTGCTCTAAGGTCCACAAGCAATTACGAAAGATGATATCAGGCGTAACTAATGATATATAAATTATAACAAATAAGAAAAAGAATAATCAGAACCTTATAGTTGACAAATATAGAATGTATTAAGAAATAGTATAATCTCTGAAAAATAGTTTTATAAGAGTACATTTAAAAATACTACAAACAGATAAATCTGTAATTACGAAAGATGATATCAGGCGTAACTAATGATATTTGTAATGGAAATCTCGACAAGGTAACTTCTTATTACGAACAGCAAGTAAGTGTTAAGAGACATCTCAGCTGTAGGACATGTTCGTGAAGATAGCCCTCGTAATACGAAGGTCGCAGGTTCGAATTCCCATCACACCATATATGCTCGCCCTTTCAGCCGTGAGGGCGTTATAACGTTACGATCAACCTCACTATTCGTTGGTAAAAGAGTAGCCCAAGAGTTGATGGTGGGTGGTGATGACTAGCTGCCTTCCCTCTAGTCTTACACAGCTAAATTAGGAACGACTAGCGCAGACAGCCCTCGTATAGCTTTGCGTGAACTTCAAAAACACACAAACAAACGTAATCCCTTATATCAAATTCTATATTAAATCACGCCAAACAGTCTCCCCCTAGTTCAACGGTAAGTCTACGGATTTACATCCCTAACGTCAAGGGTTCCATTCTTCGCGGTGGATTTGGTAGATAGCCCGATGTGACTTTGTTGCAAGAAAACACCCACACACTCCAAATATCAAAACTTTGACTTGATGTCCATTTATACCTATTCAGTACTTCTTTTTGTTAATACATTTTATTATTTCTATTGATTCTCTGCCATTTAAAGCTGTGGTGTTACGAGGTTGAGCAAAAGTTGTGGTGTTGTTTTCACATATTCTACAACAGCATAGATTTCTGTTTTATTATTTCTTACATAAACTTAACGTTCCTGTAGTCTTTATTTTAAATTCCTTTAATTTGATCTGTATAAAAATTTCAACATCTAGATTCTAGTTTGTAAATCTCAGTCTTATCTTCTAATTGTATTTTATCATCAGTATTCCGCAAAGTTTCCTTAATTTTACTCATAGGTTTAAGTATTGTATTAAGGTGAATAGAAGAAATAGCAGTAGAAAACATCATGTCACACTATTATCTTCTGTAACTGTCTTCTGTTACTATCATTTCATACACAACTAATCATGTCCCACTATTAACTTCTGTAACTGTCTTCTGTTACTGTCATTACATACACAGCTAATCATGTCCCAGTATTATCTTCTGTTACTGTCTTCTGTTACTGTCATTACATACACAACTAATCATGTCCCACTATTATCTTCTGTAACTGTCTTCTGTTACTGTCATTTCATACACAACTAATCATGTCCCACTATTAACTTCTGTAACTGTCTTTTGTTACTGTCATTACATACACAGCTAATCATGTCCCACTATTATCTTCTGTTACTGTCATTACATACACAACTAATCATGTCGCACTGTTATCTTCTGTAACTATCTTCTGTTACTGTCATTACATACACAACTAATCATGTCGCACTATTATCTTCTGTAACTGTCTTCTGTTACTGTCATTACATACACAACTAATCATGTCCCACTATTATCCTTTATAACTGTCTTCTGTTACTGTCATTACATACACAACTAATCATGTCGCACTATTATCTTCTGTAACTGTTTTCTGTTACTGTCATTACATACACAACTAATCATGTCGCACTGTTATCTTCTGTAACTGTCATTACATACACAACTAATCATGTCGCACTATTATCTTCTGTAACTGTTTTCTGTTACTGTCATTACATACACAACTAATCATGTCGCACTATTATCTTCTGTAACTGTCTTCTGTTACTGTCATTACATATACAACTAATCATGTCCCACTATTATCCTTGTAACTGTCTTCTGTTACTGTCATTACATACACAACTAATCATGTCGCTACTATTATCTTCTGTAACTGTCTTCTGTTACTGTCATTACATACACAACTAATCATGTCCCAGTATTATCTTCTGTTACTGTCTTCTGTTACTGTCATTACATACACTAATCATAACTGTCTTCTGTTACTGTCATTTACACAACTAATCATGTCCCACTATTAACTTCTGTAACTGTCTTTTGTTACTGTCATTACATACACAGCTAATCATGTCCCACTATTATCTTCTGTTACTGTCATTACATACACAACTAATCATGTCGCACTGTTATCTTCTGTAACTGTCTTCTGTTACTGTCATTACATACACAACTAATCATGTCGCACTATTATCTTCTGTAACTGTCTTCTGTTACTGTCATTACATACACAACTAATCATGTCCCACTATTATCCTTTATAACTGTCTTCTGTTACTGTCATTACATACACAACTAATCATGTCGCACTATTATCTTCTGTAACTGTTTTCTGTTACTGTCATTACATACACAACTAATCATGTCGCACTGCACTGTTATCGTACTATTATCTTCTGTAACTGTCATGTTACTGTCATTACATACACAACTAATCATGTCGCACTATTATCTTCTGTAACTGTCTTCTGTTACTGTCATTACATATACAACTAATCATGTCCCACTATTATCCTTTGTAACTGTCTCCTGTTACTGTCATTACATACACAACTAATCATGTCGCACTATTATCCTCTGTAACCGTCTTCTGTTACTGTCATTACATACACAACTAATCATGTCCTACTATTATCCTCTGTAACTGTCTTCTGTTACTGTCATTACATACACAACTAATCATGTCCTACTATTATCTTCTGTAACTGTCTCCTGTTACTGTCATCACATACACAACTATTGATTTTTTTACTCTATAATTATGCTTTATGACCACATCCTTTTAAAATTACAACTGTCTCTACTTATTACCAGTAACTGGTACAGAGAACCTCTCATTACATACTATGATTAGATACGACTGGTTCTTGCAAAACTCGAACCTCACCTATAGCTATCGTTAACAGTAGTGTCACGTTTTTTTCAAGTTTTAATTTTCTCTAATTATTGTCAATAACTTTCAACACCTACCGTAATTATCTGTCATTAAACACTATAATTATGACATGCGAGTCTCTAACTATCACAAATTATTGTCAGTAATTTCACTTCCTCTAATTATTTGTCATTATTTGTTATAATTAGATATGATTGCTGGAATAATATGTATCTTGAAATAACATGCATTATCTATCATTGAATATTATGCAAATTATTAATTAATTAGCATCTAATTAATGTTTACTAATTAAGGTTCATTAATTGCATAATTAATATGAAAATGATATGTATTAATTAATATGCACATCTTTTTATGCAAATTGATTAATTGGATTAATTCTTTTAGAAGTGCATGTTTACTCTCGTCTCCAGTTTCCCATGTTAGACGTGTTACATCTTTCCCAGTGGTTTGATGTTCCAAACCTCATGCTTTTATCTCCTATCATGACAGCGTACTGTACTCCTGCTAATAACAGCATATCTCAGACTGCATGCTATATCTCTCTCCAAGTAACTACATATCTCAGACTGCATACTATATCTTCCCAAGTAACCACATATTACAGGCTACATACATTATTCCGATAACCACGTAGATTGTATATTACTGTTCAGGTAACAGTGGTATTGGAAGACGATGCCAAGTTGGGTTACTCGGATTAGACATGCGGGTTTTACGCTGAGAGATTCAAAGTTATAAGGAACTCTTAAAAGCAGTCCTCGTGCTGCCAAAGACACTTCAGTCTAGATGGGGACTCTGAGGAATGCTCCTCAGACAATTAATGTTAAAATATAATTTATGGTTGCTATACAAGTAAAATACATAAAAGTGGAGTTTCTACAACACATTTTAACAATTTTGTTTTTTGGTTTTTTTTAATTTCGCACAAAGCTACTCGAGGGCTATCTGTGCTAGCCGTCACTAATTTAGCAGTGTAAGACTAGAGGGAAGGCAGCTAGTCATCACCACCCACCGCCAACTCTTGGGCTACTCTTTTACCAACGAATAGTGGGATTGACCGTCACATTATACGCCCCCACGGTTGGGAGGGCGAGCATGTTTAGCGCGACGCGAGCGCGAACCCGCGGATTACGAGTCGCACGCCTTACGCGCTTGGCCATGCCAGGCCGTACAAACAAACAAACAGTCTAGTTTCTTGAATTTATTGAAAGTTCATTTTATATTCATATTAAATTATCTGTGTCCATGAACACAAATTCCATAATAATAAGACACAGTAGAGAATTTTGAGAGAGAATCGTTTACATTTAAATAAAATTAATATTAAAGTAGTTTACTGATTTTTCTGCCCTATAAGTAACTGCCTACCTCACCCGTACACTAAAGTCAAGCCTGAGTATAAGACGAATAAAGACAGAGACTGTAGAAATCTTTAATAAATTGTTTACAAAACGGTAACATGTAACAGAGAGCACTTGCCAACAATAGGTGTGTTGGGTAAGAACATGACTTTTTATGAAGTTTCTGTACTGTGTGTGTGTTTTCTTGTAGCAAAGCCACATCAGACTGTCTGCTGTGGCCACTGAGGGGAATCAAATCCTTGATTTTAGCGTTGTAAATCCGGAGAATTACCGCTGTCTCAGCACGGTAGAGGTCTGTGTACTGAAAGAAAAAAATATGTATACATATATCCTGAAATTACAACAAAGCACGTAATGTATTACAGCAATTAGTGTACGGAAAAAATTATATATATCCTGAAATTACAAGAAAGCAAATAATGTATTACAGCAATTAGTGTACTGAAATATATATATATATCCTGAAATTACAACAAATCAAATAATGTATTCTAGCAATTAGTGTATTGAAAATATATAAATATATATATATCCTGAAATTACAACAAAGCAAACAATGTATTACAGCAATTAGCGTACTGAAAAAATATATATATCATGAAATTACAACAAACCAAATAATATATTATAGCAAATACAGTTAAAACCACTTTATATAGTAGATATCGAGTTTGTTTTTCTTCAACTTTCCTACCTTTGATCTGTGTTCATAAAATAATATAATTACTTTTCAATTAATTACATAATTAAAATGGAATTAAAACATTATTTTTAAGTTTCATTAAAAACTTCAAATAGAATAAAATCATTACTTTAAACTTTCTTAAACACTTCAAACATAATAAAAACATCATTTCTTAACTTTAATATTTCAAATAAAAACATTACTTTTAACTTCCATAAGCATTTCAAGTAGAACAAAATCATTACTTTCAGTTTCATTATTAAACACTTTAAGTAAAATAAGTCAGTTTACAATTAAAGAACAACAACATTTACTCGGTGTTTTATTTATCGTTTATTACATTCAACATAACATAAAGATCAGTAGTGTATGAGTCTTTTCATTTTCAAGTTGAACTGGTTTTCCAATACAGGTAAACATTCACTAATTAGAGATACAGCCCCAATTCTAGTTCTTGATTTGTCTCATAAATATTAATTTAAAGTATTACCTAAAATGAGTAACAACAGACTAACACTGACATTAGTTTAAATCATTTTCAGAATAAAAATCCTCAAACTTGTACGGCGCGAACACATCTGCTATTTTAATAAGTTAGCAAACCTTCGCGTGAATGCTTAAGTAACCAATAAATGATCGAAGATTTTCTAAAAACGTCCACAACATAGGTCTTTATATAGTTTTATGATTAGAGGGAGATTTAAAAACATGCTGTAAGCATTTGGCTTAAAATCTGAGACTCTCTTTAAAGTTTTAGAATATCTTCTAGACCATAAATATTATAAAGTTTTACAAAATATGATGTTGTCATTCTGCTAAGGTCTCGTCCTTGTTTTTTACTTGAGAAAGTATTTTGAGTTTTACATTTCAGCATGTTCGATAAAGCAGCCACCAATATCTGGTACTTTTTATAACTTTTATTTGAAGGTTACTTAACATTATTAAAGTTAAGCCTTTCAAACGTGAAACAAGATGAACAGCTCGTAGTTTACTTCTCTATTTATTCACCATTAGAATTACTTCAATAAATGCCTGTAATGTTGCTCACAGCCCCATTCCTGGAGTGATGATGTCTGATATAACTAATTCCATAACTTCATAAAGTTCTGTTGTAACTGAAGTAGTCCACTTCGTAAACACTGTATTCGGACATCGGTTGATTTTCTTTTGTACTTGTTTGATTTTCTTGTTATAATTCTTCTATAATTCGTTGACGTTCTTTTATAAATTATATTCTTTTCTTCATAGACGATCACATGATTTTTGTCTTTGATTGTATGTTGATTTTCGTGCGAAGCTACTCGAGGGTTATCTGCGCCAGACGTTTCTAATTTACAAGTGCTACACTAGAAAGAAAACCAACAATCCAATCTCTTAGGCTGCTCTTTACCAACAAATAGTGCGACTGACTGTGACATTATAACGTCCCCATGACTGAAAAATCAGCATTTTCGAATCGCAGAATGCTAGTCAAGTGCCCTAAACACGAGGCCTTGCAGGGCCAACTTGAACTCAATTATCAAAAAATTCTAAAGCTTCATCAAAAAGACTGTATAGTATGTAGAAACGTTAAATACTATAAGTAGTTGCGATATAATTATATAAGTATAATTTTTTTACATCAGAAAAGTAGGGAATTCTGTTGAATTACCTCGAGCTCTTCTGCGTACGTGGCCCCGCATGGCCAAGCGTACTAAGGCGTGTGATTCGTAATCCGAGGGTCGCGGGTTCGCATCCCAGTCGCGCCAAATATGCTCGCTCTTTCAGCCGTGGGGGCGTTATAATGTCACGGTCAATCCCACTATTCGTTGGTAAAATAGTAGCGCAAGAGTTGGCGGTGGGTGGTGATGACTAGCTGCCTTCCCTCAAGCCTTACACTACTAAATTAGGGACGGCTAGCACAGATAGCCCTCGAGTAGCTTTGTGCGAAATTCAAAAAACGAACAAACAAACAATCTGCGTACGTGTGAGCATATGATAATACCATGATTGATTTATGATTAATAGCATATGCTGTCTATAACAATTAACAGCAAATTATGTTTCCTACTTTTTTTCTAAGAGTGTGTTTGTGTGTTTTTCTTATAGCAAAGCTACATAGGGCTATCTGCTCAGCCCACCGAGGGGAATCGAACCCCTGATTTTAGCGTTGTAAATCCGGAGATATACCGCTGTACTAGCGGGGGGCCTTTTTCTAAGAAAGTGGCTATTACTCTTAGGACTTAAATCTTAACGGAAAAATATATGTTAGGCTAAACAGCTGAAACATACTATTACAACAAGGTGCTTCCTCTTACATTAAACCAGATATAACCTAAATAAAGGTGGCATTTATTTGTGTATAAATAATCAGAAATAACAATTATTTGTTCGAATTAACTACAAAGCTACACAAGGGGCTATCTGTGCTCTGTCCACCACGGCTATCGAAACCCAGTTTCCAGCGGTGTGAATCAGCAAACATACCGCTGTGCTACAACTAACAAAACTATGACGCAATGATTATTAAAATCTTATATATTTTGTAACCAAAACAGAAAATAATTATTCTATGTTGAATTAGTTTTTTACTGGTTATTATTTCCTAATGTATTTGATGTTTATTAAAATTAATAACATCAATATTTGTGTTATATTGATTATTAACGTGTCTACCTCGTCCTGAAGAGACATAGGTTTAGTAGTTGTTGTTTTTTGTAAGCCATAAAATTTGCATTGTAGTTGTTTGAAAGTTTTAGGGTAGTATTCTGCAATTCCCGCAGGAACAGCGGTAAGTCTTCGGATTTACAACGCTAAAATAAGGGGTTTGGTTCCCTCAGTAGATAAAGCAGCTTGCCGGTTGTGGTTTTGCTATAAGAAAAACACGTACATTGGATTTAGTCATATCATAATAAACTGTTTTTGTTTCACCCTGATTAAAGCAACGCTTTGTTTTTGCAAGATCCATTATAGTACGGTATCCATAATAAATAAATAATATATATATATAATCAGTTTAATAATTAGGTGATTTATCAAAATAGGGCTGTAAAGGAGAAAGTTGCGACCTCTTCTTTCCGAATTTAACACTGCATCATTCAGTGTACTATTATTGATCACATACAAATAGACCACCCAGAACAGTGAGTGACGATATGTACATATACAACACTTAAATTTAATAATAAACAAAATTCCTAGTTTTCACATGTGAATGACAAACTCATTTCAAAATGGAAAAGTAAATCTAATAGATAAAAGGTTACGTTTATATGAAGTCAACGACATAATATGAAATGATTACTGAGAATAGATGTGTGATAGTTCAAGCACTTGGCAGTTATGGACCGCGAATATTTAAAATGTTGGTAAGTTTGAATTTAGTGTAATAAACTAACTCTTACTAAAAGAAGGAAAACGCTATAACTTGATGATTCTTAATTTATAACAATACCTCATATACATCAAGGTAAATTTGAATAAATATTAAAGAGTGTTAAATACTAGAAAAGTAGTTTGTAAAAGTAGGCTTAACTAAGCCTTACATTTGTCGTTGTATGAAGCTAACCCCTGTGAAATTTGAATGAAGGATTACACTGGACAACATCGGAACTTTCTCTGCTACTAATAATTTAAAAAAATTCAACTGTTTCTAAACTGATTCATAAAATCGTGTAGAAAATTACCATGTGCCTCTAGTTTTATAATTATGATAGTTTTATTATATTCTTATGTATTGTATAAATACGTTGCTTTAAATTGTAATAATTATTTATTCATTGAAAATTGAATTCAGTTTCATAAATATACAATTTATATGCTTTGATAAGTTTCTCTCAATTTCATGGTCATAGCCTAAATAACAGGAATTCATGTCTTAGTGTTCCATTTGTCCTAAACCAAAAGTACTGTAAAGCTTTTATTTTGAGACAAACTTTAGATAATAAAAAGTGTCCATTCTTGAAAATGATGTTCAGTATCTAATCCTACTGTTGGTGCATCAACATTTGTACAGAACATACAAATTTAAATATAACTGTATTGAGATTTAATGAGAACCAATACTTTGATAGTGACTCTGGAAAATTAAAACTTTCTTTCTTCTGGAGTTAATAAATTCCATAACTGTAAAATTCATGTATTTTCCAAATAATGATAAGGTCTAGAGCATTGCTTATATTATGCCTTTATAGAAAAAATAAAATTAATAGCTTAGCCATTCTACAGTATTTGATATTAGCATTATTTAATACCTTAATTTTCAATATAACATTCTGTTTGATATATTAAAAAAAGAAATCCATGATGGTTTCAACACTCATGACTAGCACTTTTTTTAATTCGCTGATTTCTGTTGTTAACCATATCCCCAGCTTCTCTAAAATTCTGTCTTCCATCCTGTTGGTCTGTTTAAACATAAATCTGTGGCTTGTATCTTTAATTTCTATTGTTAACCAAATCTCTAGCTTTGCTACAATTTTTTAAAGTGTTTTATCCTGTCAGTCTGTTTAAACATAAACCTGTGGTTCTTGTCTCTGATTGTTTTTATTATTTGTTTAGCAATCCCATAGATTATACCCTCTTTATAGGAATATTTCTACCACTAATTAAATGGTCTTTACTTATAAACAGGTTGAAAATCTAACTTGCATTGCTTCTAACTCATTATCCTAACTCACTGGTGATAAAAATAGTCTGACCTGAAGGTTATCTTTTGTAATATAATGGTCAAGATATTTAATACTTCATTGTAAGTTAGTAATTGATTACTAATGTTATTTATTGCTGATTAAAAATTAAAAGTTAAGCACAATTTTGTTTCCAGTGCCATTTTAGTAGCTGGTATTAAATAAATGGATATTATCAGTATTAGAAATAGTCAGTTATGGTGATGTTGAATAAGTGTTACTGTTAGTGACATGTCCTGTAAAAAATGAGACTTCAAGTACAATAACAAGATCTTACTGGTAGGAAATATGTTTCAAGAATGTAAACAAATCGAGTTTTAAAATATTTGGCAGATTTGGATGAAACAAAAATCAAGGTTTCAACCTGTTAAATTTGTTTTGTTAACATAATATAAAAGTCAGATCCTGGTTTTTTCAAACGTATAATATAACATAAGGTATTACGTATATGTCTTTACAATGATACTGTTATTTTGCACTGTCGTATTTTATCTCGCAGGTGACTTAGTATTTCCACCAGTTCTATATTGATCATGTCCGAGTGCTGGGATAAGTACGGTTTTCAGATTTTGAAGTCACCGACTCTTCCAAGTGAAAGCAGGGCTAATGCCATAAACAGTGAGAATGAGATGATTGTCATACAGGACTGCTTCTCTAGTGATTTTGATGACAGGTGTCACCTTTATTCCAGTGATGAAAATAGTTCAGAAAATGACCACCAGTGGCAGAGAGTGTTCTCTAAGTGGGACAGTTATAGGCAGTGTGTTAAGAGAGAAAAGGTAGATGTGATTCAACATGTTAAACCATACTTCTGATTTATGTTTATAATATCAAAATGTGGCACCTTAGGATCTTGAGTCACGAGAATTTTACCGACCAAAGCAATTTAATTTACAATTATATTTTAAAAAATTTTCTTTTGATATTTAGTAATTGTGCCAGTTTGAGTGTTTTGAGGGTATTAGCATAGTGATGCATCCTTTTGATATTTAGTAATTGTGCCAGTTTGAGGGTTTTGAGGGTATTAGCATAATGATGCATCCTTTTGATATTTAGTAATTGTGCCAGTTTGAGGGTATTAACATAATGATGCATCCTTTTGATATTTAGTAATTGTGCCAGTTTGAGGGTTTTGAGGGTATTATCATAGTGATGCATCCTTTTCCACTGTAGTAATTTATATTCCTTGTGCAGGTACTTTACAGCAGATGAATATTTGGTATTTCAGGGTATTCCTTATGTTTTTTATTCCTATTTTAACTGGTCTTTTTGTTTCACTAACAGTTATTCTAGTCTTGCATCATCTGTAGAATTATGGATTAATTGTAAAATGTGTTTTCTCTCTAATACCTATTCATTTTTTTGCCCCTCAAGGTGGATTCCTGTATGTGGTGAGAGGGCCTCCCAGAGAAGGTTCTGTATCTTCATTCTACCTAAACACCCACCCATATGTTTGCCATGTTAGCAACCTGTGCAGGGAAAGAGAGGATCCTGGTGGTTAAAGGGTCCAACTCTAACACACCACTTTGACAGTGATTTCCTGTAGATGGGCAGCCTTGGGATGATCAATCAGCCCCAAATGTGACCTTTCTTTAAGTCATCTGAGAAGAGCAGATACTCCCAATTGGAAGTACCATCTTTTATTTACTGAACATCTTTCAAACAATCTTTCCATTCCAATTTATGTGGATGGTTCCAAATTAGGTGGCTCTTTGGGCTCTGCCATGGTTTGTTGTGGTTTGGTGGTTGCATGCAGAATCTCCTCTACAGTGTCTGTGTTCACTGCTGAACTGTACACCATATCTCTTGCTTTGGATCATATTGAAGCTAAGCAGTACTCCAACTTCACTATTTATACTGACTTGCTTAGTTCTCTACTGGCTCTGGAATCGCTTCACGTTGGTTCACACCCTGTTCTCACTGATATTCAAAACTGACTGGCCCATTTCTCATTAACATCTACTTCTATCCAGTTTTTCTGGATACCAGGCCATGTTGGTATTTGCGAGAACGAGCTTGCAGACACGACAGCTAAATCTATGTGCTCTGGCACTATCACCGTAGTGCCTGTTCCATACATGGACTATGGTCCTGTATTCAAGGCTTGGCTCCATGCCAGCTGGCAGTCAACTTGGAGTGAGTAATGCGAAAACAAGCTTTTCCAAATAAAACTTTATATTGGACTTTGGCTGTCTTGCTTCTGTAAGGATCGGAAGGAGGAAGTTGTCTAACTAGACTACGCATTGGTCACAGTTTTTTAACTCATCGTTTTCTTTTATCTGAAGCTGATGCACCAATGCGTAGTCTATGTAAAACTCAAATCACTGTAAGCCACATTTTACTTTCTTGCCATCGTTAAAACTCTCAATGACGATACCATTTCAAACATGTTCTGTCCCAAGGTTTGTCCACAACATTAGACACTGTTATAGGTGACGGTGACACTGTCCACCTTGATAAAGTTTTTAGTTTTTTAAAGGCTGTTAATCTTTTTAATGTTATTTAAGTGTTTTTTATTTATTCATTAAACCTTTTTTATTGTGGTTCCCTTTTAAGAATCACAATCTCTCTAGTTCGATTGAAATTAGAAAATGGTCGTAACATTAAATAACTTGACCCTAGGACTGGAAATGCCAACTTCAGGTGACTAACTCTGCTGTTTGAACTACCCGTTAGTCATCCTGGTGAATTATTATTACAGTTTTGCTGCATGTCTTTTAAAACTTTTATTACTTTGGTTTTTGATAATGGCTGTAATGACACATAACTCGGAACCAGGACTGGAAATGCCAACTTCAGGTGACTGAATGTGGTTCTTGTACTTACCTGTTAGTTTTCCTGGTGGGTTATGATAATTACCATTATGCTACAGAAAGTCCTTTACAACTTCTCTATCTGTAGATTCTCTCTTAACATTGTAGACTGGATGTCAACATTGGTTTTATGCTATTTATGTTTTTAAATGCTGTTTGTTTTACCTTCATCTCCTTTTATGAATTTTACTACATTTACTTTATTTTTACCGTTTTACTGGATGTTTGGTGCAGATAGCCTTGCTGCTTTGTACCATAAAACGCTAAATCAACAAATGATCAATCAGCTGGTCAAGCAAGGGTCAACCAAGTACCAGTGTTGGACATTCTCAGCAGGTGTTGTGGACACTACGAGGGATGCTGGTGTTTGGGTACAGTGCTCATGAAACCCTGGCATTGCTGCAGTGATCTTGTTTGGCACTGCAGTGCATTCCCACATGGGGCTCCATGATTAGTGGAGACAGTAGGAACTGAAACGTTCTTATGTTATTATGGATACCCCCATTTATGAACGAAAGAAAAACAATAGATTATCGAAAAATGACCATGTATGGACTACTCTGCTATGCAGCCACTAGCAAAGTTGGACTCATCTCAATATCTTGGGCAGAGCAATCACCTCCTTCCTTTCAGGCTTGATTGTCTGTATGACTATAAATTACCCCTTTATACTGATGGAACTAAAGCTCACTCTTCATTGGTCTGGCAGTACCTCAGTTGTACCTGTTAATATTCACTATGAGATTCTGTGCCATCTACTTCCTGCCTCTTTTGATCCACTTCTTGTTGGTTTTAACCAGATATGGCAGGAGAATGATTTTTCTAATGCTTGGCACTTGGCTATTGTCCTCTTTCTCCCAAGCCCAGGAAGAAACCCAAAATTCCTTCAAACTACTGTCCAGTTGCTTTGATGAGCTGTCTCTAAGATCTTGGAGAGGATCATTAATTATCATCTTGTTTGGTTTCCCAAATCAAATAACCTTCTCTCGACAACTCAGTATGGGTTTCAACAACAGCTCTTTATCATGTACCACCTTATTCAAGTTGAAACATCAATCAGGAAAACTGTTCTCAAGCAATGAACTTTCTCAAAGTAAAAGATACTACATGGAGATATGGCATCCTGCAAGGTCTCCACTCGTATAGGTTGTGTGGTCATTTGCCCATTTTTATTGAACATTTTTTAATGGACTGGTGATTCCAAGTTCATGTGGGTTAGACATTTTCTTGTTATTTTTCATAGGAACTTTGAATCTCTCAGGGCTGTGTTTTGGGTTTCACACTTTTCATTATAAAGATTAATGCTATAACTAGACGACTCTGCCCTAGAGTTGCAAGTGGACTCTATATCAACTACTTCCACATCTCATGTCAATTGTTGAGCATGAGGTTTATTAAGTGGACCACAGCAAACAGTTTTATCTTTTCTCTCTCTAAAACCACCTTCATGCACTTTTGCCACCAATGGGGTATTCATCCCAATCCTAAGCCTGGAGACAAAGGTTTTGAGGCTTTGACTGTATGCTGATTTTCATTCCACACATCAAGCAGCTACTTGTCATGTGTACAAGGGCACTGAACATCCTCCATGCCCTCTTGTGCTCTACTTGATGTTTATGTAGGAAGTTTATGCATGTAAATCATTTGCAATTTATTGTTTGGAGTTTATTGAGGTATGTTAACAAATTAGGACATTAAGAAACCTAATTGTGTTTTCAACCCTGGACAGTTGGCTAACACTTACACCATGAGGCCAGTGTTCCAGCATACAGTTTCTGTGTCTAGTTTGGTACACAGTTGATAACTTCAAGGGATTATCTTTTTTTTTGTCACTTCTAGTCTTTACTGAATATGTCAATCTAGTTGAATGTTTATATCATTTAATTTCAAGAACATTATTATTGTACCAGTACACAAACTGGACCACAACAAATCCTCTGATAGCCCACACTGTACAACTTTGATACCAGATTGTAATTTTAATCTCCTTAGCACATTAGTAAGTTCATAAAATGCTTTGTTTGCATTCACATTCCAAAGTTAAGAACTTTACTGAGTTGAAACAAATGAATGGTAAACATGCACTTTGTAGAGCTTCAACACAGTGCCATGGAGTGGTAAGTGTCAGATTTGTTGGAAGAACAAGCTTTTGAGGGAGTGCTGTAACTTATCAGTGTTTAAAGTGTTGGATGATGAAATAAAGTTAGAACTTGTTTCCTGGAGTGCTGTAACTTATCAGTGCTCAAAGTGTTGGAAGGTGAAATAAAGTTAGAACTTGTTTCCTGGAGTGCTGTAACTTATCAGTGTTCAAAGTGTTGGAAGGTAAAATAAAGTTAGAACTTGTTTTCTGGAGTGTTGTAACTTATCAGTGTTCAAAGTGTTGGAAGGTGAAATAAAGTTAGAACTTGTTTCCTGGAGTGCTGTAACTCGTCAGTTCACAAAGTGTTGGAGCAATTGACGTAAACATGATAATCAAGTCGACTTGCTAACTTGTCAAATGTTAGTTTACTGTTTTCTTTTGTTTTAAAATTATTTTCTTTGTTGAACAGGTTCTGGATCTTTTGTTGGTACTTTTGAGATTATAAAGTTTTGTATTGTTCATTAAGACTCCATTATAATTTAGGTTGGTTCAACAGAGCTCAAAAATCTGTTCTAGTGTGGTAAATATTCTATAGTGACGACCCAAATAGTACAAGAAAATGATCTCCATACGTATACTGATTAACCAACAGTATACATATAACAGGACAACTTACCATCAACTTCAAACCTCATTACATACAATAAAAATAAATAAAGCTTTACTTTAAAGATACATTTAACAAGGTTTGTGTGTAGGTATATCACTCTAAATTACTTAACATGCATGATTAATTTTAATTAGTTGTCTACAGCTAATTGTTAGTAGTGTGTGAAGCAGTCAGTATATTTAACTAAGAATTTAAAGTGTTTGTAGTGATGACCCAAATAGTACAAAACATATCTGTTTATGTATACTGATTAAACAACAGTACTGTTTTATTATGTTGACTGTTTTGTTTAGACTTATCCAGTATTTCAATATTTGCATATGGTGAGCTGCTTGACACCCAGAAAGTTAGCCTATATTTTGTGTTTTTGTTCAGCACTTGGAGTATATGAGCAGCACAATCATTGGCCATGTGGAAATCCTTCAATACTTTATGTAGGTGTTTGGCTACTTGCTATGAACTATCAGTTAAGTCCACAAAAACATTTAAACTGTGTTATTGACAATGCACTGAAGTTGGTTGACTTTTGTTGTCAAAATTATATTCAACTGTATTTTGACATTATCAGAAAAGAGAGAGGGGTTGTAGAGTTTTTTGTTTTCAGCATTTTGACTTAAAATTAGTTTCTGGTGAAGTGATAGAGTGGGAAAATATTTACATCTATTTAGGCAGATGGCTTTATATACATTCTAAGAAAGTAAACAAACAGTCCTTGTTTGAAAGTAACCAAAACTGTTGATGTGTAATGTATTCATTGTTATGTATTATTTTGATTATTTTTCTCACAAATATATTTTACTGCTATGAAAGATATGTAATACTTTTATCTTCCTTTTTTTATTTTTATTTTAATACAGTTGAAAGAATTAATCAGACATGGTGTTCCACTCAAAACAAGGCCTGAATTGTGGAAGAAACTCTTGGATTTAGATACAGTACTAACCTATACAGATTTCTCTTATGAGGTAAATTATAATACAGTAAGCTATTATGGAACATGTATAAAATAAAAGGGAATTCTCTAATATTTGTTTTAAGTTAGTGTAGAAGGTGAGTTCAATTTTTTCAATATTTATTTAGTAAGTACTAATTGTCTTTCTAAAAACTAGAGGTGTTTAAGTATCATACATTAGAATGATTTTGAATATCCAACTCGGGAAGTAACATGAGAACCAAAATTATTGTGGTGAAACAGTTTGTATCAGAACTACATCTTGGCATTGTTCAGAATTTTGTAAGTAGTTTATGCCACTAAAAATTGATTGCTTTTGGGCTGGACATGTAATAGTTCTTTAAAATATAATATATTCATACAGTCAGGTTGTAAAGATTCATTATGTTGAAGAGCTAGAATTTGAAATACAGGGATATCCTTTATAGTTAATGACATTGAAAAAAAAGGAATGTAAATCCAGAAGAAGACCTGCAAGAAGTCTTACCCCAGCCTGTTAAGCAGAGTGTGAGGTGAAAATCCACTAAAACAATGGTCATTGTCAAAAGTTAGACATGTTCTGATCAACCACAGGAATTCCAAGTGTATAAACCTGTATGAACAGTACCTAGCCAGGTGAAAAATGGCTGTACATGGTGACACTTGTGAGTACCTGTGACAAATTTTGTGCTGTTTTTCTACTAGCCAGTGGGTAAAGATATTTACCAAAAGTTGTACATTGTATGTCACAGTGTTTTTGAACAGATTCATGATCATCACTAAATATTGCACCAAGGACAAGATAGGAACCAAAGAATGGTAATTTTGCATCAAACGAATGTTTCAAGCCCTTTGTACCATATAGAAATGCAAACTTTGTATGAAAATGAGGCCAACTGTGTATTGGTTCACCAAGAGAATATTTTGAATAATGCCTCTTATTTAACCATCACATATCTCAAATAGTTGGAGAATAAAATAGGTATTCATGCTATTCCATACTGGACAAGAGTTGATGGATGCAGCACATGTGGATTTCAGGCTGTTTAATTGGATGCTGAGAAACCATAATCTTCATACACTAGCTATATTGTGGAAAGCATGCAGAGAGAATTGATTTGCTTTGGACATGACACATTATCATGGAACCACTTGCAGTAGAAATTATACTGCATGTCTGTAGTTTAGATGCTTGATCATCAGATTGAGCATGACTTGATGTGGCTACATGAACTGTAATGAGGTATGAGCTTCCAAAATTGTTTTAGAATAATATATTCAAACCTCTGCATACATGAAACTGTTGTCTCCTGGTATTGATAATGTTCAGAATGTTATCCATGTGTATGAACTTTCAGATAAACTATCCAGTTATGAAGTTTAACAATATTTAAAATACACTCGAGAATACTTTGATCCATCATAGATTATAAAACAGCTTAAAAAATAACATTTCTATTTAAAGATAATTATTTAATATATGTAATTTTAGTTTAATAGTCATATACATGCATAAATAAGGCACACTTTAATTGTATTCCATTGTATTAATTCGAACAATATGTACTGATTTTGAAAACTCATTTCTGGAAGAAGTTTGACAATTGTTTTTAACTTTTCATTATCCTAGACATTCCTGTAGCATCATGCTTAACAATAGTTAAGTACAGAAGACAAAACTGCCAAATTAGCAGAGAAAAGGTTTTATTATTCAAGTAACGTCACGTATATCAAAGTAACTTGTTATTACTGTATCTAGCAGATAGTTGAGACAATACTTTTCATGAGAGAGCCACGTAAGATGTATGTGTTATCAGCTAGAATTTTTTGGGTATATTTGATTCTTAGTGTGATTATTACAATATTAAGATTCATAAAATAAATAATTACTGTTCATTTTTATTTATGTTGATACATGATGTTCTTGTTTTGGAAAAGCCTTGCAAACTGTGGTTCAGTTTCATGTGAACAGTTCCATGTTGTTATCTTTCAGGAACAGGTATCATTACTGAGAGAAGAACTGGTGTCCTTGGGTGTGAGTGAGTTCAACACCAGTAGATCTGAAAGAGTGCTATCTGAAACTGAGGAAGATCAGGAGAACATAAGACATTTACATTTTAACCTGCAATCCTTAAGACAGATTTTATTGGATGTTGGTAAAGACTATGGGCTTTAAAATAAATGTTGCATTTATTTATTAAATAAATGAAAAATATATAATGCATAAATATATCATCTTTTATGATTATGTAAACCTTTAAGAATTTTTGGAGAATGAAACTAGCTAGGGGTTTATTAACAAATATAACTGTAATAAATGTAGATAGTAATGTTTTTTGCTTTGACTAATAATTGTATTTGAAGGTAATATTTTGAATTATTTATATATTAATCATAAAATATACAATAACAAGAAAATAATTGTGTGAGTGAGAGAATGTGTGTAGAAACTATCTTGAATACCTGAAAATGTTTTAATAACTTAATTGAACTTATGTTCCTCTTGTAGGTGTATAACTACTATTTAATTATGTTTTTAGGTAATATAATCAAGACAATTCTGTAAATTACTATCTGATTTTGTGTGTTTAGTGAAGTATGTTCTTGATATTCTAGGAAGAACATACCCCACTCACTGTATGTTCTCTGTAGAAAGTGACAAGGGAATAGAAGGTCGGGCAGCCCTCTTTAGACTTCTTGCAGTTTATACAGTATATAACCCTGAGAACAACTATTGTCAAGGTACACTGATATTACAATATTTGTATGACTTTCATTTTGTCAATAATTATAAAAAGGTAATAATTATATAACACTTCTTGGTATTTGCAGAATTTGATATTTTGAAGTCAAACCTTGTTTAATTTGTGGTTTATTCAGTATACTTGTACTTGCATAGTGTTAAGTTTTAACCAGGAATTATACATACTATTTCTTATTTTGTCTGTTTTTGAAACAAAAATGAAATATATGGATTTATTTTAAAATTTGAAACATGTATTTTATAATTATTTTCTAAATAAGATAATTTTTAAAACATTGAATTGTATTCTTTAATAACCTTCTGAGTTATGGGAAAATCTAAATTAAAATTAATTTAAAATTTATGGAAAGACATGTAAAACAGGCTTTCTGTTCTATTACTGCATTGATTCTCAGTTTTCTTAAATGGTTGCAAACATTTATTATAAAAGGCCAGTTGATGCTGTTTTCTATGTGAACAGTTAATGTTTGAAAGTAAACAGCTGTCATTGATTAACAAAGAACTGTTTTCACTGTCAAGGTCATAATTTATTATCACTTGTTGTGTAAGTGAAGCCTTTTTCTGCATGTGTTATTCAGTGATATGTACTGGTCAGAATACTTGAAATACACAAGAGTGACAATTCTTGAATAAAAAAAACCTTAGACAGTACTTCAATCATTAAAAACCAATATGTATTTTAAGAGTTCTGCTGAAATTGCATAAGCTTCACCAGTGAGTTCCTTTTTTTTAAAAGCTATGAGCCTAACCATATGTGTACAAGTGGTGTCAAAATGTGAATACCACAGAGTGCATTTCAACACATCATTTTATGTTTTTGATGTCAGAGTTATTGACAGTTCATTTTTCTTGCACTGCTGATACAGCAACAGTTTGTATATTCTGATATGGTTTAACCTCCACTCACAAAAGGCTATGCTTATCTTCTTCTGACCTTTAAGCATTGCTTAGAAGTTTTTGAAATCAGTGAACCAGTATATATATACCATCATTCCAAGTTTACTACGATGTAAGAGTAAAAGTAGAGGAAGTATGGTACATTTTCAATGTATAAAAATGTTAACTTAGTGTCTGTTTTATAATATTGTAAAGAATGTTTAACTTTCATGTAATTGAAACAAATACTCCTATATACATTTTTATAAATTTGTGAATTACTGTTTTTTAATAGAATTCAAACCAAAACCTCATGCAGTACAGTGGAAACAAGCCAAAATTATGCAGATCTTTGTATATAAGAATTCTTTTGTCAAACTGTTACCACAGAAATTATAAGTGTTAGTATGGCTGTCTAATTATTAATATTCTTCTAACAGGCTGTATGGTTGTTAACAAGCTAATCAATCAATTGTATCTCAAGACCACTGGTTAAAACTTTTATTAAAATAGAAGACAGTGTTTTGACCTTCTTAGGTAATCTTCAGATTAACAAAGAGTTTGCAACTGACCATACCAGGACACATGTCTTAGGTACAAGAGTATAAATAGGTACAGGATTGTAGAGGGCATTGCAGCTAGATGTTAAGTTATTAATTAGTATAGGTATAAAGGTGTTCCTTTATGTTGGTTTAATTTTGGTTTTAGTTGTTGTGTAAGTAGGCTTCTTTGATTTTGCATTTGTTTATATTTGTTTCCATACTTAGTATCTGGTTGTTTTCTATGGTTATGTTGTGTTTATTTGATTTGTAGTGTTCAAAAACATGTGATGGTGTTTTTGTTTTGTATTCTTTGAATCTGGTTTCCATTTTTATTCTTGTTTCTTCAATATAGAAATCATGGTAGTTGTTGCATTGTATTTTATAAATAATGTTGGTGTTGTGTTTGTTAGTGTAGTTTTTACATAGTATGGACTTTAGTTTTGTATCTGGGTTTTGAATAAATTTATTGTGTACTGAATTTTGTGTTTTGTTATAAGGTTTTTTTCCCAAATGTTGGTTATTTTGTTGTTGTTGTTGTTGATATCCAGAATATATGGTATGCAGCAGTGTAAAAGTTTGTAGTTTGTTATATTTTGGGATTTATTGTTGTTTGCTTGTTGTTGATCTCGGTGTGTGTGTAATTTTTTCAATGGTTTTTGGAGGAAATGTGTTGATGTTGAAGTGTTGTTTTATTTTGTTGATTTCTTTCTTAATTGTATTGGGTGAACATAGTTTTGTGGTTGTGTTTATTTGATTTCTTAGTATGTTGAGTTTTTGTTTTGTTTTATGTGCTGAGTCTCAAGGAATGTATCGTCCAGTATGGGTGATTTTTCTGTGAATTTCTGTTTTGAATTGTGTATCAGTTCTTGTGATCTTGAGGTTGAGAAAGTGCTATTTGGTTAGTTTTTCATGTTCACAGGTGAACTTAATGTAGGGGTGTACAGAGTTAATGTGGTTGAAAAACTAAGTATGTGTTCTATAGATGTGAATCCAGCAATTGTATTATCAACATACCTGTACCAGTATAGTGGTGGATGTAAGGCTGAATTGATTGCTTGTGATTCAATCCATGTCATAAAAATGTTGGCTAGAACTGGTGACACAGGATTCTCCATACTTAGGCCATCTATTTGTAGGTAGTTTTGGTTACTGAACACAGTTATTTTTGATGGTAGTGAATTCTGTAAAAGTTACTAATAGGTTGGTGTATCAATAGGTTGGGGTTTTGGATATAAAGTTCTTAAGCTATCTTGCATGCTTTGGTAGTTGGGACTTCTGTGAATTGGGAGATTACATCTAAACTGGTCATTAAGGCTTTATGGTTTAGTTGGTCAAGAATAGATTTAACGTTTAAGAGTCTTTGAAAAAGGAGCTAGCGAATGTTACATATTTATAAAATGCCTACGCTATATATTTACAAAGGTTGTAACTGAATGATTCATAGGTCAGCATTATAGGTCATAGTAGACAATTTGGTTTGTGAGGTTTGGGGATGCTGTATAGTTGTTATGTGCATGAGTAAAGTTAAAAGTTCTCTGAGATTGTATTGTTTTTTCATTTGTAGTAGTATTTTGTTTAGTTGGTTTTCATGTGTTTTTGTTGGATTTGCATGTATTGGTTTAAATTTGTTTGTATCTGGTAAGATGTTATTCACTTTCTGGATGCACTCTTTATAATTATAGCATTGCCTTTATCTGCTTTTAGAAGTTTGATGATAATCAGTGATGAAACCCACTTGTTGAGAAATTTATATGCAATAACGAGCCGTTTTTGCATATAAAGTTTGATGATGATGTTTTGTTTATAGAATTAATATCTTTTTATGTGAGGTTGTTTAGTTTTCTTTCCTGTGAAATTATGTTGAGAGTTTTGTGCAAAAATTCTTTGAAAAAAGTTGTTTAAGATACTGTTTTGAGGTGTTTTGGAGAAACATGTTTTCAGTCCTGTCTGGAAAGTTTGTTGGTTGTCAGTGGAAATGTTTGTTGCTGTTTCCCAAACTTAGTTTAGTTCACTTTTTTAACAAATTCTAAGATATATGTTTTTCTTTCAAATTTTATATTGAAAAACAGTATTTGATAGAAAACTTCCACATTGTTTATTCAGTAAGTAAGAATTAGGAAAAAAAAAAAGAACTTTTCTATAGACCTTCAGGAAGTAGTATATGGGACTCTAGCACTGTAGGACAAAATCTGGCCAATTATTTTGTTTTTTTCTAAAAAAATATCTTCAGAATCCCCCTCAGTGTGCATTGAAAGTTTCAGGTCTCTAGGTTCTTTCCTCTCGGAGCTATGGTGGTCACACACACACACACACACACACTAGTTCTGTTATTATTATAGATAACTAGCATGAAAGAGGCTTATAAAGAGAACATACTAAAGGGAACAGTTATTAAAAACAGAAGGACAATTTTAAAAATTTATCATAGAATTTGATGAAAGGCAGATATATATATATATGCAAAAAACGGCTCGTTTGGGTTGAGAAAATATTTTACATGGAAGAGCAAACAACGTTTCGATCTTCTTCGGTCATCGTCAGGTTCACAAAAGGTTTGTGAAAACGAGCCGTTTTTGGCATATATATTTCTCTACAAGTGGGTTTTCTCGACATCACTGAAAGGTAGAGATAGCATATACTCTTTAAATGTCAAATCCCTTTCAGGGATTTCCTCAGTTCAGATTAATTCTTCACAGCCTGAACCCGTTTTAAAGAACATTTAGTTATGTTTATAGAAGTTATCAGGAACATAAGACATTTCTTTTAAGTTTTGTTTTTATAATATACAAAATAACTACAGTAGTAATATTACAAAGTATGTGCCAAAATAGTCATGTACCTGTTTCAGTATATTTTCATACAAAGAACATAGTATAAAGTTATTTTTCTGATAAAAAGGCCAAAATCTAGATAACATTATGTGAATGGTATATGCTGCCTTAAATCTGTGACATGACAAATCTGTGGTGAACTACGTAAGTTTAAGAAAGTTAATAATGGATGTATTGACTATGTTAATTGTTTGATCCCTCAGTTTAAGAGATATTTGTCAGAGATTTCATATACATTTAAAGAATAACCCCTGATTTAAAAGTGCACAAAGAACAGAAAGTTGATATTTACATGTGTAGAGATATTATTGTTAATACTGAGGAAACTAAAATTCATTTTTATTCCAGGAATGTCATACTTGGCAGCTATGTTTTTAATGCAGTTGGAAGAGAAGGAGGCTTTCTGGGCCTTAGTGTCTTTGCTGGAGAGAAGAAAATACTTGTTTGGATATTTTGACAAAATGCTTGAAAAGTAAGCTAAATTATACACACATTCATGTGATTAGAATTGTGAAATTACAGTGTAAATATAGAAAACAAATATTTTATTGTACCAAATAAAACAAGTCTTCTCCATCCTTCTCTGTGTATAAATATTTTTAGAAAGTGATTTATGTTGTTATATTGAAATTACTGATCATAGTATTGGATTGGATAAGTGTAGCTGTTTAAACTTTTTGTCCCAAGTATCCTTTACTGCACATAACACAGTTTTACTGTCTTACATTTAAAATTTTATTAAAATACTTTATGTTGTATCAGTTAGTTAATAATCCTTATTTGAATCACCTGTTAGTTTAACTTCTTTATTCTACAAGGCAGTATTTAAACAAATCCTCAACTTTCTGTAGTGTCACATATTCTCTTCTCTATTTTATCCACCACTCATTCAGAATGTACACACTTAAAAGTAAATTATGTACTTTAAAACTATCAATGGTCAGATAAACCAAAATATTTGTAGATTTCAATTTTTTGGGTTCAAGACTATTGAATAGAAAGCTAGACATCTCTTGCCATGCCCAACTGTCACATCCTCTCTTTGTTAGTATTTCTCTCTGACATTTAATTGTATGTAACCTGTAACCAATAGAAAGCCAAGGTTTTCATATGTCAAATGATGTATTGTTTTATATTATGTTCTGAATGGATAAGCACCAATTTCTCTTATAATACAACTTTGGTTCCCACAGGAAACATAATGACTGGCCTGGATGAATTTGTAAAAGCTCTTGTTGCATAGTTAGAAAGCCAGAAGAACTGTAGTTGTTAGAAGAAACAGTGTATTTTTTATCAGTCTATGTTGCATTATTTAATTAAGTAAAAATATTTACTACCACAGCTATAAAAGAATAGTTTCCTCAACAATTGTGAACAAGAAAAAATAATTTAGAGAAGTACTTTATTTCTTGAGTTTCATGTCTGTTTTTATTTCATATAATAAAAATTAGCTAGAATATAAAACTAGGAGTATTTTATGTTATTTAAAGTTAGATTAGGTAGAATAAGTAATAATATAATTAAGATGCGACATGCACACAAGCAGGTTGTAACTCATGTTATTTGATTGTGTAATGTGAGCTGCTTGCACCCTGAGTGATTTACAACTTACAATGACATGGATAGTTGTTAGGCATGGTTTGAAGAATAATAAAATAATAAACTTTAATTATAAATATATATATATATTATTATTATGAGTTTAAAACTGTTTAAGATTAATTTAGTTTCATGTTACAATTTGAAGTCATTCTAGAAAGAAAGAAAAGGGGAGTTGTTTTTTTATGAGGTCGGTCAAATTGAATGTTCATGTTTTGAGACAGGATAGAGAAAATAACAGGTAAAATATAAAGTTTAACTGAAGTAAAAAAAACGTTTAAAATATATTTAGTAGCTTTTAAAGATTACACAAAAGAAGTTTGAGATTTTGTGGTGAGGAAAGGTATTTTTAATTTTAAAATGAAAACTGCTTTTCACACAGACTACTTCTCACATACATTCAGTATATTCATGGATGCATCTTTATTTTAGTTTATTAAAAATACTTCACAAAATACTATCTTTTGTGTGTGTGAAAGACTTGAAGTGTTAACTGAATACTGCAAAATATTTTAAAGATACACCCACTTGAAAATTGAAAGTATTATATCTATAAAGAATTTAAATAAGTACAAATATGTACATGATGAGAATGAAACCTTGTGTCTGAGATCATATAGCTTTTTATCTAATTAATGTGCTATTTCTCACCATCAAGTACTTTGTATTTATTAAACAAAACAATTAAAATAACAGTTTTCCATTAGTTAGACCATTTAAACAACAATTAACATACTTTCAGAGTGCAAAGCCATGCTAAGGTGTTTGACAAAATATTGGATCGTCATTTACCAAATATTCATCATCATCTGGTAAGTACCACACCATCCATTTAACATTTTCTCCTTACTTTAGGCTTATTGGGTTAAAAATTTGTTTGTTTTGTGTAATCTGTAGATAAAATACATGAAATATTGGATGTGGGAAATCTGGTACATGTTATGGAAACATATATTTATGTGAGGGAGAGATGGAGAAATAATTCTGTGTTATTTCTTCACATCTGTCTTGGAGTATTTATCAGCTGGTTATTCTAGGGTCTAGCTAGGTAATAGAAGTCATTATTATTATGTTAGTAACCAGAAAAGAAATTACATTACCACATGATGAAAATGTTTCAACTGTATTTCCCACTAGAAGGCTGTGGAAGATACCTTGTGACCAGATGATTGTTGGATTATTTTTGTGTTTAGTGATAAGTATTTCTACAAATAGTGCTGATTACAATTAGTACACTTTAGAAAAAAGAAAAATATGCTATATATATAAGAAATGTTTCTTCAAGAAAAATTTTAAAAAGTTAATGAATTTAATATAATTCAGTGATGTTTCTAGAATACAGTTAGGAAAAAAATATTAGCACCAAACATTGCATACTTATTAATTCTGGCATATTAGCATGCCAGTATGGCATATATATGATTCATAAGCATATCTCTCTCTCTCTCCTTTTCTCCTACCATTAATTGTCATGGGAGTATGAAGACAACCATAATAGGTTAAATAAATAAATAGTAGCTAGACTTGAACATAGTATAAAGACTTTGAAAAATGCTCTGTTTTATCCTCCTAAAACTAGGTCTTGAAGAATCATTCTAGTACTGTGTAAAAGCCCTTAACAAATTATTATTTAGACGAAGGCTATTTCATTATTTTTTCCCTCTCTGTATGGGTTCCTGTACGTGGTAAGGGGACCTCCCAGAGAAGGTTCTGTTCTTTCAGTTTACCTCCTCTGGGATCTAAACATCTACCCACATGTTTGCTGTGTGTGGTGACCTGTGAAGGGGAGGAGAGGTTCCTGGTGGTTGAGGGGTCCAACCCTAACACACCACTTTGGTCTTGAATTCCTGTAGATGGGTGGCTTGGGGGTTGCCCCTCTTGGGTCTTTCAGCTGGTCCACTTGGGCTAGGGTCAACCAAGTACCAGTGTTGGATGTTATCAACAGGTATGGACATTGTATCTGATGCTGATGTTGGGGTATAGTGTTCACAAAAGCCTGGCATTGCTGCAGTTTCCTTGTTTAACATTGTAGTGTGTCACCTTTTAGGGCTTCATGGTGGGTGGGGTCAGTGGGTACTGGGATTTTCTTCTTTTTTTTTTATTATGGATCCTTCAAATAAAAGTTTAACTAAAATAGTGAAAAAACAGACCATAGGTGAACGACCATGTCTTGAAGATACTGAGCAGCAATCTTCAACATGTGTAACATCATACCTCATTTTCCTATACTACATTCTCTTTCAGACAAACCATTAGGGCAAATATCTCCCTTTTTTTATTATTATTCAAAAGGGACTAGAAGGACTTGCTGGCTCTTCAAAGTCAGTAAAGAAGCTTCACTCTGGTGACATATTGGTGGAAACATTCAAATCTCAACACAGTGAACTCCTCTTGCATTCAAGAGCAATTGGGGATATACCTATTGAGGTTACATCTCATGCTGCTTTGAATTCATCATGAGGAGTTATTTTTGTGAGGGATTTGAAGAACATACCAGAGTCATAGATTCTTGCTGGTTTCTCCACCCAAGGAGTTTCTGCAGTGAGACATATCTCCATTCGCAAAGATGGAATTACAATGCCGACCAATGTCTTCATTCTGACATTTACATCACCACGTCCACCTGCCACCATCAAGGCAGGTTATCTTAATTGCAGGGTATGGCCATACATTCCAAACTTCTGATCACAACCTTTCTCTTTTCAGTACTGGCTGTTCTATTTATTTTCATGCACCTGGTCAGTCTTTTACTGCTCCCCTTCACTATTCTCCCATTTTTCATGGAGTGTTGACAATAATCCATGAGGCAGTGATCATTTTTCTGTAATTTTGAGAGAGACTAATCGTGGCCGATGCCACCCAACCTGTGTGCCCTGGTGGAAGCTAGATCACGCAAACTGGCCCTCTTTCACTACTCTTGCAGAACTGGGTCCTGCTATTGTCTGTAAGCCATCAATAGATAACTGTGTGGCAACAGTAACTGACTGTATTATACAAGCAGTTGCTCAATGTATTCCTAAAACCTCAATGCATTTTCCACGATATCCTCATCCGTGGTGGAATTCTGCCTGCCACATGGCATGGAAAGCTCAAAAATGGGCCTGGGATACTTTCTGTAGATGTCCCACACTTTCGAACTGCATCGCTTTCCAGCAGGCCCATGCACATGCTTGATGGGTAAAACGTCAAAGAAGAAGGAATCTTGGATTAAGTTCACAACAAGCATATCTTCACCACCAGTTCCAAAGTCATATGGGACAAGATTTGAAAGGTCAATGAGCAATATAATTCTGTCCCCGTCTTGATCTTGCTCTCTGGCCAGGAAGTAGCTGACACCCGTAGCATCGCCGATACTCTTGGTGAAAGCTTTTGCTGGGTATCTAGCACTTCTGCTTCTTCCTCCACCATTTTGGCCATCAAGACTTGGGCAGAGTGATCACCTCTTTCCTTTCAAGCTGATTGTCTCTGTGACTATAATCGTCTTTTTACACTGGTGGAACACAAACTGGCCTGTCATTGGTCTGGCAATACATTAGTTGGACCTGATGATATGTACACTATGAAATGCTGTGCCATCTATCTCCTGCTTCTCTTGCTATTCTTCTGATTGTTTTTAACTGGATCTGGCAGGAGAATGGTTTTCCTGATACCTGGCACCAGGCTATTGTCCTACATTTCTCTAAACCTGGGAAGGATCCCAACATTCCTTCAAACTACCATCCAATTGCTTTGATGAGCTGTCTCTGTGATACCTTAGAGTTGATGGTTAATGCTTGTCTTGTTTGGTTCCTCAAATTAAACAACCTCCTTTTGCCTTCTCGGTGTGGGTTCTGACGACAGCTCTCCAAAGTGGACCACCTGAATCGACTTGAAATGTCATTTAGAGAAGTCTTTCTCAAATGACAACATCTTGTATCAATATCTATTACAGCGGTAAGTCTACAGATTAACAACACTAAAATTAGGGGTTCGATTCCCCTCGGTGGGCTCAGCAGATAGCCCGATGTGGCTTTGCCATAGGAAAACACACACAAATATGCACAATATGGAGTTATGGTATTTTGTGAGACCTACATTTATATGGGTTATGTGACCATTTGCTCATTTTTATTAAAGAATTTTTGATGGACAGGTGATTCTAAGTTTGTGTGGGTTTGACACTTTTCCATTCTTTTCTACAGGAACTTAGAGTCCCTCAGGGCTGTGTTTTGAGTGTCACACTTTTCAGTTTAAAGATTAATGCCAACACTGAACAACTCCCTCTTACTGTTGCAAACGGGCTGTATGTCAGTGACTTTCACACCTCGTGTCGGTCATCGACCATGACTTTTTCTGAGCAGTAACTACAGACTGCCCTCAATCATTTACTGAAGTGGACCATAGCAGACGACTTTAAATTCTTTCTCTCTAAAACCATTTGCATGCATCTTTGCTGCCAACAACGTATTCACCCTGATCATAAACTTCGTATCTGTGAAGCTGTGCTACCTTTGGCAAAGCTCTTGAGGCTTATCTTTGACTTTAAGCTGACTTTTATACCATACATGAAGCAGCTATGGGTCAAATGTACAGAAGCACTGTACATCCTCCATGTCCTCTCTTCCACCTCTTGGGGAGTGGATCGATGTTTTATGCTAAAGATGTATCTTGTCATATTCAGTCAAAATTAGACTATGGATCACTGGTCTATGGCTCTACCAAAACCTCGGCCTTAAAGATCCTGGACCCCATTCATCATCAGGGACTTAAGCTCTGCACTGGGGCTTTATACACTTCCCCAGTTCAGCGCTTATACACAGAGTCTCATGAACCTTCTATGCATTTTCGCCATTTGCAACTGTCTTTACTGTATGCTTCAAAACTTTGTTCCTTACAAAAGCATACCACATGGGGTTGTGTTTTGTTTCCTCAGTGGGTCATGCTTTTTCAAAACAGACGACCTGCCATTGCTCCTTTTGGCCGTCGTATCCAGGTGCAGTTGGATGAATTAGGTCTGTCCTTGGATAACATTGCTGTATCCACTGGTCAGCCCATACCCCCATGGCTTATTTATTACAGTCCCCAAATGTGATGTATCCTTAAGTCATCTGAGAAAAGCAGACACTTCTGAATGGAAATACTGTCTGTTATTTGCTGAACATCTTTTGAATCATCCTTCCATTTCTTTTTAAACAGATGGTTCGAAATCAGATGACCATGGTTTGTTGTAGTTCTGTGGTTGCACGCAGAATGTCTTCTACAGCTTCTGTTACAATAAACCACATTTTAGTTTCTTGCCATCTTTACGACTCTCAACAACGACACCATTTTAGACGTGTCCTATCCCAATGTTTGTCCGTAACGTGTTATTGGTGATCGTGACACTGTCCACCTTGGTAGTGTTTTTAGTTTTTTAAAGGTCATCAATCTTTTTAATGCCATTTTAGTTTTTTTAATTTATACATTAGACATTTTTTAATGTGTTTTCCTTTTAAGAAACACAGTCCATCTAGTTCAATTTAAAATTAGAAAAGGCTGTAATGTCAAATAACTCTAAACCAGGACTGGAAAGTCCAACTTTAGGTGACTAACGCTACTGTTCAAACTACGCGTTAGTCATTTTGGTGAGTTATTATTACAATTTTGCTGCATGTCTTTTAAAACTGCAGATAGTCTAGCTACTTTGTGCCATAAAACACCAAATCAACCAACCAACCAACCATTCATTATTTTTATCACAAAAACTAGTTCATTAATGAAATTATAGCCATGTCAGTAGTCATAAAAGGAATAACTAAGACCCTATATATATATTACTGACATATTTGTATATTATCAAATATTTAAAAGGTGCCAAAATGAAGATGAACAGTTTGATATTTTGGTTCTGACACTTCAATGGTAGAATAATTCTGCACAGTGTTGAAGAGATTTTCTATTTTTACTTAGCTTTACTTATGTTCATTCAGTTAATTATCAAAAATAAGTAAAATTATACAAACTAATAATTTATCAGTAATTTTGTTTTATTTCTTTATAAAACAAAATATATGTAGCTAAGCATTGAGTGTAACACACAACATCATGGTGCATAGTACATCCTCAACTGGGATCACTGACAGGTAGAATAACCCTAGTGACAGTGAAGGAAAACTTGTATAAGACATAATACTGATATTATACATTGCTATTAATACTATGTAGAATGTTTTATTGATAATAAGTAATAAGTTGTGACATGTAAAGGTTGCTAAGAATACAGCACTCACTGTTAACCATGAACCTTTGTAAAAAAAAAACAACAAATTTAAACCAGTAAACAAGTAAATAAATTCTTGTTAAATGATAATTTAATGTATCATATATTTAAGTACTATATCAGGAAAACTTGATAAATATTTGCAGTGTTACTATAAAACCTCCCACTGACGTGAGACGTGTGCATGTGGGTCGGTGCTCATACTCCCATGCAGTGGTAAAAAGTTTTCATGTTTGGTCAGATTACCGGTTTTGGGTCATTCCATGTCAAATCATCCAGATTTTGGAAAAATTTCCAGGTAACACCCTGAGAATGCCTTGAAAAAATTAACCCATATAATGAAACATTACCAAAGATTAGATCAATATCTCTAATAGTTTCTGATTTACAGCTCTGTCAAATTTAATTAGTTTTTTTGTTATTTTTGGCAAATTCATTTTTGGGCAACTTTGGCTGCTTAAAGCTACAAGAGTAATGGTGGTAGAAGGCTGAAATATGCTACACTGACTGAATTAATCCCACAGAATTCAAAAATGGTCTCAAACCAAGTTTATCTCTCTTAGGATTTGCATACTGAGGCTGTAAACTCACCTGAAAACCCAAAATTGTAAAAAAACATTAGTTTATTTAATAAGCCAGAGCTCTAAGACTTAATATGATACAAAGCTAATGTTTTTTTCAAATTTCCTATGACATATCAGTTGATAAATCAGCAATTGTTGTAGTTAAAAGTCTATTATATCTCCTGTAAAAAAATGTAGTTCAGATTTTTACCATATATTCTTACATCTCTGAATATGATCTATAAAAAAAATCAAGATAGTGTTCAACCTACTTTTTGAGTTAAAATGTGTCCTCTGACCATACGTTTTTTATTTTAAAAAATTCAGTTCAGGTGTGTTACTGTGTGAAAATATATCCATACAATTTTGAAATAATTTATGAATACCATTGAAACATTCTAATCAGCCTTTACCATATATTCTTAAATCTCTGAACATGATATTCACAGCTATAATGTTATTAGACTATGCTGAAAACTATAGCTTTATAGTTCAGGATGCTGTGCAGGGCACAACTGGGATAATTCTCAGGCAACACTGCACCCTTTTGTAATGTACTTCAGAGAATCAAAGTCAGAAGATATCAGTGTTATTAGCATGTGTGTTCTGTCAGATTCTCTGAAACATGACACAGTAGCTGTTCATGCTTTCATTACCACAGTACAAGGCCATGTTAAACAGAAATATCCAAACACAGAAAAGATGATTTATTTCAACAATGGTGCAGCTTCACAATACAAGAAATTTAAAAATCTTGCAAATCTATGCTACTATTTTGAAGATTATCAGTTGTCCACTGAATGGCATTTGTTTGCCACTAGTCATGGGAAAAGTCCATGTGATGGAGATGGGGGGTAAGGTGAAGAGGCCAGTGGCTCGTGCAAGCCTTCAATTGCCTGTAAATAATCAAATATTAAGTGTCTCTGATATGTACCTTTTGGCAAAGGACCACGTTCAGGGCATTCAGTTCTTTCTTGTCAATCAGGAATAAGTCCTGCAGAATTGTGTAAAGTTTGATTTACTTGAGTGCTATGAAAACCACAAAACTGTGTCAGGTATTAGGTCACATCATAGCTTTATTCCTGACTCTACCAACAAATTCTATATGATAAGGTGATGATGTATACACAGTTGTAACTGTTGGTAGTAGCAGTGAAAGTGATGCTGCAGCAGCTCAAATAGAGTCTAATGATAACAATGACAATTATCAGCCAGGGAAATATCTGGCATGCATATACAATCATGAATGGTATGTGGGAAACATAAAAGATCAGATGAACATTCCGTTGTGTTGGTGTCATTTATGAAGAAATCAAGAAACGAACTGTTCTCATGGCCTGCAAGGTCATATAAAGATGAAACTGGATTCCTTTCCAACATATTCTTTGTCTGATAAGTGCACCTACCGTGAAGGCAGTAGTGCTCGCCACTATGTTCTAAGTCAAAGTGATCTCAACATAATTAAACTCAAATTTCAGAAATTTATTCAAGCTGTCTGAACAAAGTACTGTTTATTTGATGTTGCTAAGGCTAATTTATCGCCAAAGCAGTTTTTGAAACATTGCATTGTCACGATTATTTCAGTTTTGTGTGACTATAATCTTTCTCAGTTATCCCCTGTTGTTGCACTGTCCTTTTTGTGTTTGATTTACCTTTGTATTTATTATACTATGAATCTTAAATTCAGCCATATCTGCATAACTGTAATACATACACAATATATTTGCATTGCCATGTGATCTAACTAGTTATGTCAATAAACTTGTTCAGAAATGAATTAATTCTTTCTTGTTTCTTACAACTTTATTATTTAAGAGACCATTTTTGAATTCTGTGAAATTAATTCAGTCAGTGTAGCAAATGTCAGCCTTCTACCACCATTACTCTTGCAGCTTTAAGCAGCCAAAGTTGCCTGAAAATAAATTCTCCAAAAATAACAAAATATTAATTACATTTTACAGGGCTGTAAATCAGAAACTATAAGAGATATTGATCTAATCTTTGGCAATGTTTCATTGCCAAATGTGGTGTGATACTAGTATGTAGTTAACAACATTGTCTAAGAACAAGTTGGTACTTGTGTGGTGTGATACTAGTATGTAGTTAACAACATTGTCTAAGAACAAGTTGGTACTTGTGTGGTGTGATACTAGTATGTAGTTAACAACATTGTCTAAGAACAAGTTGGTACTTGTGTGGTGTGATACTAGTATGTAGTTAACAACATTGTATAAGAACAAGTTGGTACTTGTGTGGTGTAATACTAGTATGTAGTTAACAACATTGTATAAGAACAAGTTGGTACTTGTGTGGTGTAATACTAGTATATAGTTAACAACATTGTCTAAGAACAAGTTGGTACTTGTATGGTGTGATACTAGTATGTACTTAACAACATTGTATAAGAACAAGTTGGTACTTGTATGGTGTGATACTAGTATGTAGTTAACAACATTGTCTAAGAACAAGTTACCAATGTTACTTGTATGGTACTTGTAATACTAGTATGTAGTTAACAACATTGTCTAAGAACAAGTTGGTACTTGTATGGTGTGATACTAGTATGTAGTTAACAACATTGTCTAACAACAAGTTTGTACTTGTGTACCAATGTTAACAACATTATATAAGAACAAGTTGGTACTTGTATGGTGTGATACTAGTATGTAGTTAACAACATTGTCTAACAACAAGTTTGTACTTGTGTACCAATGTTAACAACATTGTCTAAGAACAAGTTGGTACTTGTGTGGTGTGATACTAGTATGTAGTTAACAACATTGTCTAAGAACAAGTTGGTACTTGTGTGGTGTGATACTAGTATGTAGTTAACAACATTGTCTAAGAACAAGTTGGTACTTGTATGGTGTTATACTAGTATGTAGTTAACAACATTGTCTAAGAACAAGTTGGTACTTGTATGGTGTTATACTAGTATGTAGTTAACAACATTGTCTAACAACAAGTTTGTACTTGTGTACAATGTTAACAACATTATATAAGAACAAGTTGGTACTTGTATGGTGTGATACTAGTATGTACTTAACAACATTGTTTAAGAACAAGTTGGTACTTGTATGGTGTGATACTAGTATGTAGTTAACAACATTGTATAAAACAAGTTGGTACTTGTATGATGTGATACTAGTATGTAGATAACATTATACATGCTTCAGATAAGTGATTGTTAAAAAATGCATTTTCTTCAAATATAATAATTATCATTACGTTTAGAAATCTTTGGTTTTTTTGTTACTATCAGTGTCCGGTTATTAAAAATGTGTAAAAATGGTATGAGTTAATGAAAACATTCGTGTTTACTTTCTTTTGTTCTAGACCAAACTTGGAATTGATCCACTGATGTACACCACACCATGGGTGATGTGTGTTTTTACATCACTTCCTTGTTGGGACACAGTTTTATCGATATGGGATCTACTGTTATTAGAAGGTTTGTACCTTATATACAATATTAACAATTGTACCTTAAACACAATATTAACAAGTACCATAGTTGAGTGATTTAGTTTTACAATTATTTAGGACTACAATTCTGGCAAAAATGAAGTTTTAAACATCATAAAAGGTTTAAGTTTGTTACATTTGATTATAGGAGAGCACTATCCCCAGAGATCTTCTGACAAATATGTTGTATAATTTTTGTTAGCAATTAGCTTCCTTTGTTGAATTGTAAGTTGTAATGGATATTTGACCCTTCGTGGTCACTTGCTTATTTTTACTCTAATCTTTCAATGGTGGTGGATGTAAAATTTTGCATATGTTTCTGGTATTAAAGCTGTTATATAAATTAAAAATGTCCACTCACACTCCATGTAAATTTAAAAAATATGATGCTTAAATATTGTGCCTTTTTTTGCTATTACTAACTTTTATTGACCCATTTACAAGAGGTTTATGTGGTTTTACGTGGCCTAGTAATCATGAAGGAATACATACAGTAACTCTGAAAATATGTTCATGAAATTTATCAAGGTTCCAGTAAATATTACAATTATATTTCAGAAAAAAAGAAGAATTTTTAATGAAATATTTTTTAATAAAAGTTTGTCCATAAATTTGTAGAATGAATGTGTCAGCTGTTCTCGTGTGTAGAATGAAAGTGTCAGCTGTTCTCGTGTGTAGAATGAAAGTGTCAGCTGTTCTCGTGTCTAGAATGAAAGTGTCAACCGTTCTCGTGTGTAGAATGAAAGTGTCAACTCTTTTGGTGTGTAGAATGAAAGTGTCAGCTGTTCTCGTGTCTAGAATGAATGTGTCAGCCGTTCTCATGTCTAGAATAAAAGTGTCAGCCGTTCTCATGTCTAGAATGAAAGTGTCAGCCGTTCTCGTGTCTAGAATGAAAGTGTCAGCCGTTCTCGTGTCTAGAATGAAAGTGTCATGAAAGTGTCTCGTGTCTAGAATGAAAGTGTCAGCCGTTCTCGTGTGTAGAATGAAAGTGTCAGCCGTTCTCGTGTGTAGAATGAAAGTGTCAGCCGTTCTCGTGTGTAGAATGAAAGTGTCAGCTGTTCTCGTGTGTAGAATGATTGTTTTTATTTAAACCTTCTGCAACAGGTTCCCTCTTTAAAAGTTTTCCTGTACAATTCAGTGTTACATCTGAAATTTAATTAAAGAACTTTACTTCCACTGTACATTATTGAAATTAATATTACAATGCATATTGTTATTCAAAGTTTTATTTGTTAAATGAAATATAAAAAGTCTCTACTTTGGTTGTCTGTATCTTCAGTAATACAATGGTAGTTGAGTACAAGTACATCTAGACAATAAGATGCTTACATAGCCTTTTGATTTGAATGTTTCAAAGTTTTCTAATGAATATAACTGAAACAGGTAATACATGTAATATACTGTAGGGTCATGTGCCATGATCGTCTACAAAGATGCAAACTGTGAGAAGTAATATACTGTAGGGTCATGTGCCATGATCGTCTACAGAGATGCAAACTATGAGAGGTAATATACTGTAGGGTCTTGTGCCATGATCGTCTACAGAGATGCAAACTATGAGAGGTAATATACTGTAGGGTCTTGTGCCATGATCGTCTACAGAGATGCAAACTATGAGAGGTAATATACTGTAGGGTCATGTGCCATGATCGTCTACAGAGATGCAAACTATGAGAGGTAATATACTGTAGGGTCATGTGCCATGATCGTCTACAAAGATGCAAACTGTGAGAGGTAATATACTGTAGGGTCTTGTGCCATGGTCATCTACAGAGATGCAAACTGTGAGAGGTAATATACTGTAGGGTCATGTGCCATGATCGTCTACAGAGATGCAAACTATGAGAGATAATATACTGTAGGGTCATGTGCCATGATCATCTACAGAGATGCAAACTGTGAGAGGTAATATACTGTAGGGACATGTGCCATGATCATCTACAAAGATGCAAACTGTGAGAGATAATATACTGTAGGGTCATGTGCCATGATCGTCTACAGAGATGCAAACTATGAGAGATAATATACTGTAGGGTCATGTGCCATGATCGTCTACAGAGATGCAAACTATGAGGTAATATACTGTAGGGTCATGTGCCATGATCGTCTACAGAGATGCAAACTGTGAGGGGTAATATACTGTAGGGTCATGTGCCATGATCGTCTACAGAGATGCAAACTGTGAGGGGTAATATACTGTAGGGTCATGTGCCATGATCGTCTACAGAGATGCAAACTGTGAGGTAATATACTGTAGGGTCATGTGCCATGATCGTCTACAGAGATGCAAACTGTGAGAGGTGATATGTCCTGGAACTGTGTTGGACAGCTCCCATCATACTTCAAAATAATAAGTTCCTCATCTCACTGTATTATGGATTACAAAAACTGAGTCATGTCACAATATTGCTGGTCTGTTACCAGAGATCCATCTTATGTGACATAATCTAAACCTGTATAGTGTTTAGTCTTCAGTGATAGTTTATCATGATTACCTACACATTATTTTAATTTATATAGCTTTTAGTCATCATTACTAACTTGTTACTTATGTTTACTCAACCACAGACATGTTTGATTTTCAGTTTTAAGCCTTCATTGTCAAAACGTTACAAGAGATTCGCCTCACCATAGATATTTGTTTACTACTATCACTTTTTAGCCTTCATCTTCAACCTATTTACAGAAATTCATCCAATCATAGCTAATTGGTTAATTTAGACAGCCTCTACTTTTCACTGTAACAAGTATTATGAAATATTATTAAACATATTTTGCAAATTTTTAAACTTTTTTGAATTAACTCCTAAGTTTCTTATGGTGAAATCTATACCCTAAAGTTTCTTGAGAAGTGAATTTGAAAGGAGTATTTCTTTGAGGAAGATCTCTGAAAGCCACTCATGTTTTTGGATATCTTGAATTATAATTGTATTTTTCTACTTTCATGTTGTAATGCAACTTTAAGTATTATGAATGATACTCATGTATGAAGCATTTAGTAAAAGCCTACAAGAAACTGCATACTTGATATTTGAGCTTATTTTGATGGAACTGTGTGTAATGAAAATACTATGGCCTGAAAATTTTGATCTGACTGTAAATCATTGAAACAGGTTTTAATAACTCATCATGCCTGATCAGTAGCTGATTTTATTTTTAGGTGTTACACTTTAAAGGTGTGTTAACCACTTATTTTTCCAGTGTTTTATCATTAGCAAGACAAAGTATTACTTTTGTTTTATCATCTTTGGGTGTCTGTTTCTTTATATATTTGAATAATGTTGACATATTTGTATGAATTAAGTTCTGGAGATTTGAACTGGTTAAAACTTAGCATGGTCAAACTTACATTCATCTTTCAACAGTATCACTGGAAAGACATTTACTAGATGTTTCTGATTCAGAAAGAATTCAAAAGAATATGAATAGATGATTTATTTATAAATGTTTGCACTTTTGGTAGGAATGTTTCATCAATACGAACTGCTAAGTTCTGTTTCATTCATTTAACCTGTTGTAGTGGGTTATGCTACAAACTTAAATTCAGGTTCTTGTATTTAGTACTCAAATAATGGTAAGTTTCATAACTTTTAGATACTTAAAATCATGTATGATGCGTGAGAATGGTTTGTAACCTGTTGACTGTAATTACAAACTGGTTGTGTTTTGGTTTCCAGGTAATGTGGTGATATTTCAGACATCTCTGGCTATCCTGAAGATCTTGGGTCCAACTTTGTTGAAGATTAATGACACAAACAGAGCAATTCCAGTGTTACAAAAAGTACCACATCTGTTGTAAGTGTTACTTTCTACCATAACACCTGCCACTGTATTAGTAATAACATTAGTTATTTTAATTATTTACAAAATTGTATTAGGAATGTTAATATGTTTAAAATTTGCCTGAAAAATTAATTCAGTTTTTTTGTGTGTTAAAAGTAAAATTTCAGTGTTAATAATTAATGTGTTAAGATTTGTAGATATTAGTGTAAAGTCACAATTTTGAAAGTATTGTTTATGTTGTAACCAAAAATACAATGAAATACTAAAACACTATCCTACACTGTGAAAATTGTAACAGCTATATTTAAATAAAGCAAGTGAATTAGGCTTGTTTCAGATACAGAAGATAATTATATTTATTATCTTTAGCCATTTTTGAACATTATTGGTTTTCTATCTGTTAATTAAAATCAATTACTGTTAAATTTATTTTTTTGTGAGATCTAGGATAAAAATAATTTTGAGAAAATAAGTTTTAGTTTATTTTTAATGTTTTATATTCCTTTTGTATTCTTTGTCCTTAATTATTGGTATGGAAACACAACATGTACCCACAAAAAATACATTATTATCAGCACGGACGGTTTAGCCTTCAGCAAAATATTTTGCACTTGCTTAGAAATTTAAGCCTTCTGGAATGAAATAAAGTTTTGTTTATTTTATTAACCCTCTTAAATATGAATATTAAAGCATAAATAATACACAATTAACTAAAACATAAAAGTAAAACTTAAATACAATTTAACTGTGTATTTTAACTATAAAACATTTGGTAAGAAACAACCATCATGCATAGATCAGCTAAATATACTATGGACAGTTGCATCTACCTGATGATGACAGTCTCAAAATAGCCACTGTTTGATCACAGTGTAAAACGAGTGCTTCCTAATGATTATAAACTCGTGTATCAAGTAAGTACATGTGACTATAAATCTGAAGGTTCAGTATAGATAGTATCCATCAAGGATTCACAACATTTTAGTTGTTTCTACTGGATTCAGCCAAAGATCTTTGGAACTTGCACATCAATATGGCAAGTAAATATACTGACTTATGCATTTACAGGCCTGGGATTATTTGATTCAAGATAAAAGTGTAAAAGTTGATATTTTTCAAAGTTTGTGGGTCATGTGACAATGAAACTAAAGTTTAAGTAATTTTCTAAAGGTTTTTTGTGTTTAAATAAAGGACTTCAGACTTGGATAAAAGTTTGAATCATATTGTTCATTAAAATGTAAATTTTATTTACGTGCTCAGGTAGTAAAGTTGAATATGTGAATTTTGAATATAACTCAGTGACTTGTATAGAAATAAGTATGAGTTATAAAAGGGTTGAGTACGGGTATTCCAGTTTTCAATATATCAGAGGTAAGTCTGCTTAAATTTGACTGTTAAATATTTAAGATTAAAACGAATTTCAAATAGATACCTGTGAAATACACTCCAGTTTTCATCCCTACAACCAAGTAATATGTCACAACTGCAACTAAGAAAATTGAATTGTAATAGAAAAGCAGAGTATATTTAAGGTCTGAAGTATGTGTAATAAGTCTCATGGTGGAGCAGAGAATTCTGAATAATTTTGTGTACTCTACTTTGCATCAAGGATTTTAAGAACGTTTTTGACAGCATGAGAGAAACTCAACAAGGATTGTGCTATAAGGATCTATTTCAAATTCATTTTAATGTTGCATATGTAAGTATTCTGATGTAATGTTGTTAGCATATTATACATGTTTATTCCTTTTTTCATAAATGTAATTCTAATATGTGACATTTCTTGACACATTTTCATGTCCCACCTTTTTATCACTGTAAAATACATAAATGTTCCTTTCTTGAAGTCTATTATAACCTACAGTTTCATCTTTTGGTTGGTGGAAAATAAGATTAATTTTGTGCTTTTTATTTTGTCATTTCTTTCAGCTCTTCTTTTAAGTTTCTTCTTGTTTCATAGATATTAAATTATATTATAAATGTACTTATTAAGTTCCAGAAGAGAAACTCTAATGCCGGCGGTGTTTAGCACACATTTCGAAATCTGGGAAGTGTATTGGATCCAGGCAGTTGTGAAGGAAGAAGGCCAAAAATCCCAAGAAATTTCAACTCCAAACAGCTCACTGCAAAAAAATAGACTGGGAAGAGTCCTCAGAGAGAAGAAGAAGGGAAGTCAAAGGCAGAAAATGACAGTCCTGGAGAAAATTGGTTCTTTATTGTGGGGAGAGAAAAACAAAAAACCTGGAATCCCGAGGATTGAGAACAAACTTGTATCTGCTTCAAATAATGTATGGGGCAAAAGGCAAGGTGTGGCACCTCGACACATTTGGAACTATGCTTGGAGTAGTGATTTTACAGGGACTTGTAAGCCATCACCAACCAAGAGACTTCGTCTTAGGTCTGTTATTTCTGTATAATGTACTTTTCTTTTTAGTACCCTGACTGTGTAAGCAGTTATTTTTTGTTAGTAAAATGTGTGTTTTATTTAATTCTATAAATGAAAACAGTACAGTTTGATTAGATTTTACTTATTGTGTATCCTGTACTAGCTCTATAGGTACTTGAAGGGTATTAGTTGCTTAGTATCGTGGGGATAATTAAAATTCGTCAGCAAAGGCAAATAACATATTTTCTATGTGATGGACGTATTATTTATCAAAACAATTTATCAGGGTTATAATCACTCTACCCCTTTTATGACAGGTCAAAGGCCAAGTCATATTTCCTTTGTAGTACAAAGGTCATAACTAGAAGAGATAATTGTGTTTTATTTCTTTACTGTTCTATGTCTTAAGAAAGATACATTTAAGAACTTGTTTGTAAATAGTAATAATCTATGTACATATACAGTTTATAATAATTGAAATCTAACTGTATTTTACCAAATACTAGTGAACTAAAACACACCCAAGACAGGTCACTTTGTAAAAACTAAAGGTTAATTATATATTCTTGGATAGGGTAACATGAGTGCACATGCACCTCGTCATTGTAACTTTTGTACTGTTAGTCAGGCATGGCTGAAAGGTCAACATAATAATAATAAAAAAAAAATGTATAATGTTATGAGATGTAAACTATTTAGTCCAAACATTTGTGTTTTTCTCTTATAATTTGTAATAATTCTATAATGAAAAAAGCACAATTATATTTCAAAAATTTTATGGTGGTTACAAGATCGGTCGAATTGACCAAACCTATACAAAGATTCATTTGTGACAATAATGTTTGGTAACAATCTTGACATTTTAAAACGTTCATATGTAAAATTACAGAATGTTCTCATACACAAGTATTTTTAATCTTAATATTACATTGCATGTTGAATAATCAACATCTTGAAAGAAAAAAATGATGAGAAAATATTTAATAAAAAAATTTAATATTCAATTTAGAAGCCTGATATTTTGTATTTTAAAGCCATGCAGTATTTACCAATAAACTGCAAAAAGTTATAAAGGTATGCAAACTTTATCAAAAATCATAGTATAATTACTTTTGTGGTTACAAGGGGGTTGGATTTTCACCAAAACCATAAGTGTTACTGCATAAGCTTTAATAGACTTTAATTAGATTTTAATTAATGTTTTACCTCCTCATCACATGATTATTATCTATGCAGTACTTATTGGGTCTTATTAGCTAAGAAATGGCCTAAACCTTATAACTTTAGCTGAATAAAAACAAATGTTTTGGGAATTATCTTTTAAAAGCCTTCTGCTTCCACTTCATTGGAAATGACTCATTCTAATATGTCTCTCATGCAAATTATGTGACAACCCTCCACTAATGAGAGCACTACAAACTCGTGTACTTTATCATTGTAGCTTTAATTGTTATACTTCCAAAGTGATTTTTAACTATTTTTATTATACAGCTGACAAATTTATTTTCCATTTGAGTTCCAGTCTACTTTTTGTTTGTTTTTTTTGCACATTTGTGTTTATCCACCAAACAGTTTCTTTGATTTATTATTTCCCATGAATTTCAAGGTTAATTTGACCACTTCAGATCTCACACCTACTACAAGCACTTTTCCACAGCTGCAGGTGTTGTTGAAGTTATCCTTGATTATTTATTAAGAGGTAGTTCATTGTATGGATCAGTCACCTTCTCCTGAAGTTTCCCCACATCCTCATGAACAATCCAAATGTGTTAATTCTGATGAGGAATTTTAGTGTTTTACTGCCACTGAATTTTCCTGTCTTCCTATACCTTGTCTGTGACATAAGCTATGCATAATATGTCATTTTTAAATGTAATTTCTCAAGCATGTGATGTTTTATCCCTTTCCCTCACTTTCTATAATTCTCATCCTCCTTTGTTGCATGAAAGTTCTCTTTATTTCATTTTCTCACCTACACCAGATATTAATGTTCACACTGATCATTTTGTTCATCAGCCCAATTGATTGTGGGTTCCAGTATGTCCTACTCTCCCCCTTCCCCCAATAGGCTGTGAATCAGTTTGCTTTAGTATACTATCATACACACCATCCATTTCTATCCTCTCAGTTGTTAGGGGCTATTTTGCTGGTTTGGGAGGGCACTCCTTGATTTTCAAGTGCATTTAAATCTTGCCTAGTTTTCACACTTTTATTTAACTCTTACTTCCCTTCTGCAGTATTTACCATTTTTCAGAGGCTATACACTGAAATTCTGAGAATTTTTAATGGGATAGCCTTTCTGTTATTTCCCCATTAGATGTTTCTCTTCTTACCACCTCTGATTCAAAGTGAGTATTTTAGCTTATTTATGTGAGAAAAGGTAATGTAACATATCAGAAGCAATAATTTTAATATACTGAAAATATATTTCCTATAGATACTTACCTCTCTCTCACACTGAAAACCAGTGCTTCCATTTTCTATCAAAACTCAGTGATAATTTGGTAGAATTGAATAGAGGAACCTACATGCAGTGTGTGTGTGTGTGTGTGTGTGTGTGGTACTCATTAGTGGAGAGTTGCTGCATGATTATTTGGATGAGAGAGACATTGGAATGAGTCATTTCTAATGGAAGAGAGGCAATGGGTTTGTGGCATGTGTAAAAACACTTTTTTTTATATAGAGGGCAGCATGGAACCAGAATAGGTAATTATGTAAGTTGGGTTAAGTACCTATTGGAAATGTATTCTTAGTTTTGGAAACTTATAACTTCAGTAAAATTTAAATATTGTGTGTGTTTTTGTTGGGTTTTTTCCAGTAATGACCAACATGTTTTCTCACCTGTTTATGCAAACTCTTATACACAAAAAACTAACTATTAATGATACAAAAAAAAGAAAATGAGAATCTTTTATGTGTTAAAAGTTACAATTTATCGAATTCTCTGACTTGTTTTATTTACACTGTTCTGTTGAAGCAGTTATTTAGCCACAAATAGTCAACAACACTGATGAACAGCAAAAGTGTTGACTGGTATACGGAGTTTACACTTACATATTAGGCTTACGTGCACAATTTTGCTAATGATTATTGTTTTTACTAACAGTAAATAAAGTGTTGTATGTGTTGTTTGTGCAATACTAAATTTATTAACATACACAAATATAAAAGATTTTCTGCCATTTGAATAGTTTGCCATTACATAACACCTAAGTCACTACTAACTGACCACAAATATCCTTGTATTATGTCTTCTCATGCAATGATATTTGTTGTTTTAAAACCAATATCATATAACATACAAATTTTATCATGAAGGAAAAGATTGTTAAAAGGCAGTATAAAAATAAGCTCACATTTGTGGCTTGTTCATAGTTATATATGGTTTACATTTTAAATATTATTTTTATAACACATACCATTAGAATACTTCTGTAATACAACATTTTCTGGTCAAAATGAGTTTGGTACTCTTTATTAGCTGTGACCATTCCCATTTCACAGACTGGACACCCGATCATCTAGTTATAAGTAGATGAGATACAAGATGATAATTGAAAGTGTTATGTCTTAATTATTTAAAGTTGTACCATAATTTTTATTTTTAGTGGTACAGGACCTACTACACCTGAATCTCAGATGTGTGGTGTACTTTCCCCAGCTAATTTTGATAATGTTTTTGGAAGGTTAGTTATTAGTTATTTTCTTCTTAAATTGACAGTTACATAAAAATTAAAAACCTTTAGAAATAATGTATAAGCTCTAAAGACTAAGTTCTCACATCACAGGTACTGTGAGCATTTAACAGAATTACAGTCAAGTATGGACAGGCAACCATATTTCTTGTATAATATGTTTTAGCACTATTATCAGTCTTGTTTAAATCTAGCCACAAGTACAGCACAGGTTAGGAAATGAAAATAAAATTGTGTTTTACATAGAAAATCTTTTGTTATATTTGATGAAAGCTAAATATTCCAAATATATTGATTTTATTGTGTTTTAAATTAATCTCTTACTTAAATAATTTTCTTTTTTAAATAACTCTTCCCAGTTCAGCCAATAGGAAGTTAGCTTTTCGTGAGTTCCAAGGCCCTTTGCCCCCTCATGCTGGTTGCACACCAAAAAAGATGACTTTGACACCATCAGCTGTGAAGAGTCCTGCTGAACTACAAGAGTTTAGTCTGTCAGCGATGTAGTTTTGTTTAACTGTTTGTGACTTTGTTCAAATAATTGAATTTTGTTTTTTTAATTATTTGATATACATTATACTTTAACAAAATGTAATATAATCATCAGACGTGTAATGTTTAACTTTTCTTTGTCAATCAATCATTACATATTTTTTCTGACAACATTTGTTGTGGAATTCTAATTGTTAAAACTACAGCAATTCATGGTAAGTATAAATGTTTTTAAAATTCTTTTTTTTTCCATGAAGAATTTGATGTCGTGTAAACATTGTAGTTGTTATGTGTCATTGAATGTTAGAATAGTTAAAACTTTACCTTAGTTTTGTTTATTGAATTATAGAGTAGTTTAAAGGGACGTAGAACTAAGAATAGTTGTCTTGTGGTTCTGTGTATTGAATATTTTAAACATTGTCATAACATATTAACACAATATTCAGAGAGTTAGTCTACTTACAAATATAGTAGGTGATCGTTACATAGACTCAACCTTTTCTTTGACAGAAGGAACATACTGTATTTCCATTTACATGATATACATCAATTTATATTGTCTTATTTTATACTTTAAGATGATAAAACTTTGGTATAATTTAATTATCTACACTACTGAAGGTCTGCTGATTAAGATAATAACCATGTTTTATAACCTAATGTGCTATTCTATTGGTTAGCAGATAGATGATTTATTGGTCTAGAAGTCGTGAACAGTATACGTTATTCTATTTTCCTTGTCACCTCAGCCTGGTGCAATTTCTTTGATATAAACACCATTGTTATGATTGTTAGACGTTGCTCATATAATATTCTTAATTATTACACTATTGAAATGAATGAGTTACTCATTTGTCGAGATAAAAAAACTGGTTGTTAATGTATCTCGTGTTTACTTTACTATTGTTTAATTTAATTTTGCTTAAAGGATGGTAAACAGATGGTGCCAAACTTAGTTTTATATAGAATGTATTGAATATACTGTTATATATGTTTATCACATTATTTTACCTTTCAAGGTGATGTATAATTTATCATGGTAATTTGTACAGTATTGTTTGTTTCAGACAAAGTTTATATATTTCAGGAAGTGAAGTCTTCATATTTGCTAGTATACTTGTAGCGGTGTTTTATAAGTATCGTCACATTATTTTACTTTAGTGAGTTTTGTTCATTTCTTCTGTGTGTTTTTGAAGATTAATAGATAAACAACATTCAGTTGTTCAACACAGATTTCCTGAACATAAAGTGACATATAAGACAGTCTCTATGTATCTTCTGTCTTTAACAGTATGCTCTATAAGTGTCTTTAGTAATTTCAAAATAACCAGCAAGTTTTACTGAAACAGTTTTTTGTGGCATTGTTCAAACACTTTAAAGTTTTAAAGAAATGTTCTGTTGACAGAGAGGAAAATCAAAATGTAAACACTTCTAGAAGTAGGTAGCTCTATAAATCATAAATTAAATCAAACAGATAAACCTGTTCTTTTGTTTTTTCTTCTTTCATCCATAATCTAATCACTTGTAGGAATATTCAATTCATACTGTGAAACACAAGTATCAAGTATAAGAATTTTTAAAGTATGGTTAACAGAGTGTGACAATAAAAATGTATTGTCATTAATTCTAAAATATAAACTTATTGAACTAAACAATTCTGGCTATCCATGTGGTAAAAATACACAAAAAGAAACCGTATATTTCCCCAACAATAATGTTATATTCCAAACTAATGAAATATTTTATTCTGTTTAGGCCTAAAATTAATATTGAGATGCACGTGGATAAACTACAAACAATAATGTTTTTTTTTTGGTATTTTTTTTCTAGATTGTGTAACAAAGTTATGTTTTTGAAAAGATATTTAACATGTATGTTGTCAGAGCGAATGAGTGTACATTTTGAAAATATCTTTGTGTATCTTTTTACACACCATCTATCACATTATTTACTAGTTAGGGAATTGAAACTTTCATACAAAGGACTGGATCAGGATAGTGCTATGTAGTTTGTACATTTCTGCTCCTTGTGGATCACTGGAAATAATCAAAATGCTAAACTTCAAGGTTATACCTGTGGTGAACGTAGCACGGATAGCTCATGCAGTAGCTTTATGTGTAAACATTTCTTAAACCTTTTCTGTATAGTGATCTGATTATAATGTTGAAGAAATACGTTACTAGGTTTTTAAAAAATTGCAATAGTTAACGCTGGTTTTGCTGCATTTACATCCACTCAAATAAAAATGCATATTAGACTATTAGATAAAATACTACAATGGCTGGTTTCTAAAGTTTTGTTGTTGTTGTCACAATTATACTCAATTGTTAAGGTATATTCGTAATTGTTGTAGCTAGTAAACACACGAGTACTTTTGATCTTGTAACTTTTTTTTTTGAATAATAAATAAAACGAAAACAAAACATCCTGATGCTCATGTGTTTTCTGGACCAAGCACAACTCTCACTGATTCTCTGGCAGATTTATATGGTGGCATCAATATATATCCTCTTCTGGTAGCCGTCCCTAATTTAGCAGTCAAAAAACTAGAGTGAATGTAGCTGGTCAACACTATCCACCGGCAAGTTTTGGGATACGAATAGTGGTATTGGCCGTAACATTATTACACTCACGGCTGAAATGGCAGTCATATTAGGTGACTGGTATTAAGACCATAGATTGCGTGTAAGTTGAGTGCCTTAAACACGAGGCATTTCAGAGTTACTGCCAAAAAAATCGTTTTCAACACTTTTTACGGTCGTGAGTTACAAGCGTAACAGTAAAATCCCACTATTCGAATTATAGGGGCTCAAGAATTGTCGGTGGATAGTGTTGGCTATCTACTTTGCCTCTAATCTACACTTTAATATCAGGAACGGGTTCCTTTCAAGTACCTCCACAGACAGTTGTTAGTATATTTTAATTCCAATTCTGACTTTTATGTCATCATAAAACTTATCTCTTACTTATAATTGTGCCTCCAATAGCTGCAGCAAGTCAGAATGCTTATAATGCTAAAATTCAGGTTTCGATACGTGTAGTGGACAGTTTACGGATGACCCATTGCGTAGCTTTGTGCTTAAGAAGAAATTTAATAATATTCAAAATACTATAGAACAATTATTTCGAGAACAAACCTATTCGTTATTTAGTTTTGATAAAAGCGAAATATTAAACAAATTGCGCGTGATTTAGTACAATTATACTAACGAATGTCAATACAGATACTTTCCGCCTATGTTTTTCAAACATATTTACAATCAAAATAAGCTGTTACGTCCATTATACTAAGAAAAATTACACTTGTATATTGAACAACGTTATGCTAGTACAGAAGTAGTTAACAAATAATTCACCGGTAGTGAACATACTATTAAAATAAGTTTTGGTTTCAGAAACTATGAACTGATTTAGCGTTTATATCGCCTCTATATAGGTTGTCAAATTTCCATAATTTTGTGGAAAATTACATCTTTGTACATCATAATTGTTGTACAATTCGGTTCGATATTTATTTACATATTTCTCAATGACGAGAAACCCACTTGGAATAATTTTGTATCTCAGAACGGCTGGTATGGGTGTTAACAACTTTTATTAATAAAGCAGAAAACAATGTTTCGCCCTGCTTAGGTCACCTGAGGTACATTTACAGATTTTTTGTGATCATTTATTTTACCGATTATTATTTAGTTACTGCAACTGGCTGTAAATTATTAAAACTGACAAAGGACCTCATGTTCCAAAATTAGATCACCTGTACCTTTGTGAGAACAATTATCGCAATTTTTGCTGTTAATTTTTTTACTGGTTAATATGCACTTAGGAAAGAGGGAACTCTTCTTGATAACTCTGCACAAACAAAGATAGAAATAACTATATCGTATTTATCAATCAGAAAATGATTTCTTTATAACATAACTTGAAGTTCCATGCATCGATGACTTTTCCAAATGACAAAATTTAGAGAAAAAGTACTGAACACAAATTTGAACAAGTGTTTTCTTATAGCAAAGCCACATTGGGCTATCTGCAAACTGAACAAGTCTTTGTGTCATTCCATAAGCTGGGTTCACTCTCACCTCCATATATATATAAACATATAGAGTTTGGCCAGATGGTTAAGACGTTCGACCCGTAACCTGAGAGTCGCGGGTTCGAATCCCACTCACATCAAACATGCCCTTTTAGCAATGGAGCGTTATAATGTGACCATCAGACACGCTATTCGGTTGTAGAAAAAGAGTCCAAGAGTTGGCGGTGGGTGATGATCACTAGCTACCTTTTCTTTAGTCTTACACTGATAAATTAGGGACGGTTAGCGCAGTAACTAAGCGAAAATTTAGTTAACATAGATAGCCTTCATATAGTTTTGCGTGAAATTAAAAACAATAAAAAGTATCACTCCATACTTAGAACACGCTTTTGGTGTGATGGTTAGGCCAGTGGATTCGTGTGTTCAAAATCCCGGCACCAAATATGCTTCATTTTCAGTCGTGAGGGCGCTATAATGTATGGACAATCCCATTTTGTGTTGGTGAAAGAGTTGGTTAGTCGCCTTTACTCTAGCCTATCCCTGCTAAATTAGAAACAGACCAAACAAAGAAGCAAAGCGGTTTATAATAACGTAACAACGTTTGGGGATAACATGGGACCAAAGTAAAGAGGTTGGCACTTCAGTATCCATTGGATATCGCCTCACGCTGATTGGATGCCTCAGGGAAGGGGTTAATAGGTAATATCGTCAGATGTGACAATATAATAGTTTTAAACGTTGTCACCAGAGGGACGCGCTGCGGGGCCACCATGACAGGCGGTTATTACATCATGTTCAACAAAAGTAGCAACTAAACTTATAGAGGATTAAACTTATAGTTCGATATTAAACAGGCCACTAAAATGGATTAGTGCATAATAGTACTAGAAAATTAAGATCATTTTTCTAGGCAGCCATGACTCATGTTTCACCAACAATATAATTAATCATTATACAGGTAAAAACGCTGGTATGAATTGAGGTTCACAATGAAAGAAAGGGTTACTGACTGACGGCTAACCACATGTTTGAAGGCGATTGTGTAATTGAGTGTATGAATCATCATGACTGATAATTAATCATTAATAATTCGATACTTGATTAAATCATTAACACAATTAAGTCGTCATAAAAACTGGTTACTGTAATAATTTTATAATAATAAAGTAATAAATATTCATTTTACACAAGTAATCAATTTTTTTTTAATTTTAGAAATTATACAAAACATTTAAAAACTAAATATTGCCATTCACTTTTCTTACAGTTTGAAACTAATCTTCAAAAAACGAATCAAAACTTGTAAAGTATCACACATTATTGAATGTTTAGTTATTTATTTACATGATGGTGTTATTAAAACAAATCAGTTAGACATAAAGAGGGAACGTGTCAAAACGTTCAGCATAGCCAAGAGAGGTAAAGCGTTTGACTCGTAATCTGAGGGTCGCAGGTTCGCAACCCCGTCGCACCAAACATGCTCGCCCTTTCAGTTGTGGGAGCGTCATAATGTGTTGTTCAGTCCCACTATTCGTTGGTAAAAAGAGTAGCCCAAGAATTAGCGGTGGGTGGTGATGACTAGCTGCCTTCCCTCTTGTCTTACACTGCTAAATTAGAGATAGTGCAGATAGCCCTGTGTAGCTTTGCGCGAAATTCAAAAACAAACATACGGTACAAACTGTTGCTTTAAAACACACACACACACACATATATTTGTAGCTGTTTCTCACTGCATGTCATGTTTTAAATTCTTCCTACATTTAAAGCTATCTAATCTTGACACTTCTATTACAAAATAATAAATTGATGTTGTACGTGAGACATACGGTGGGTGGTGGAGACTGCCTTCCCTCTGGTCTTACACTACTAAATTAGGGACGGCTAGCGCAAATAGCCTTCGAGTAGCTTTGCGCAAAAGTCAAAAACAAGTATTTCGATCATTTATATAAAACAGACAAACAACCTAGAAATTCAATTTCACTCTATCAATTTTTATGATAAAAGATAATACATACCTTTGTTAACCTGAAGATGACCTAAGAAGGTCGAAACGTTGTTCTATACTTTATTTTAATTAAAGTTTTAAAACCCATAACAGCCGTCTTTAGAATACAATAATGCATACCTTTTGTTACACATTTTATAAATTCAGTAGGTTTACAGTCCAAATAAGCTGTTATATCTATTATTGTAAGTTTCCATCTAGAACTCGAGCCCGGCATGGCCAGGTGGTTAAGGCGTGCGACTCGTAATCCGAGGGTCGTGGTTTCGAATCCCCGTCACACCAAACATGTTCGCCCTTTCAGCCATGGATGTGTTATAACGTGACGATCAATCCCACTATTCGTTGATGAAAGAGTAGCCCAAGAGTTGGCGGTGGTGGTAATGACTAGCTGCCTTCCCTCTAGTCTTATACCGCTAAATTAGGGACAGCTAGCACAGATAGTTCTTGTGTAGCTTTGTGCGAAATTCAAAATAAACAAACAAACCATTTAGAACTCATATATTTGTCGTTTAAATATACATACAAAGTTAGATACATAGTCTTAACTTCTTGAACGTGTAAATTATTATTGCTGTTGTTCGTCTTACAATTTATATCTGATATTAAAAGTACGGAATGCATAACTTCTTTCAGTATTTCACAAACCATAGGTAGTAGTTGAATGAGATATTGTACTAAATTTATTGAATTACAATGTGATATCTTTCTAAGGAAAGGGAAGTGACAATAATATTTGTTAAAGTTGAAGAAATATAACATTATCAATGAAAGATAGTGTTAGACCAACAGAAAACTATCCAGGAATCTTCTATGGGTTACCTAAAGTTCCTTCAAGACCTGTAGTAGCTAACAGTGGAACATACAATCACCCTCTGGTTGGATTTTTAGTAGAAACTTTAAATGAATTAACTGCACATGAAGATATCTTGTAAAAAGATGTTATTTCGAAGTTAGTCATTTTATTGTCAAGGATTCTTACTTCATCCCTAGTGAAAGACGGTTTGACTCGGTAACACAGTCAAGATGTCTCAAAACTTTTATTTTTTAAAAGTGAGCCAATCATTAACAAGTTTTAAATATGTTCAGATTCATGGTGTCGCCACAGTTCACGACTGGCTTTACCTCTTACCAACCTGTGTTTATGTTTCAAAGAAAAGCAATGGCTGGACAATTGCTTATTAGAATTCACGCCTCTCTACTGTCGCAGGTATGTTGATGACACTCTTACTATTTTTAAGAATTATGATAAAGTCCAAGACTTTTACACTATTTGAGTACAAAACATAGTAGTATCATGTATTTGACAGTGATCAACCCGTAGTACCTGTTTTAAATACAAATCGTACTTACTGTAACCTTTAATAAAATATGTTTGATAATTAAATAAATCCAAAGCGAAACTGTTAACAGTAATATTACGTTTGCTGTTCAAATTCGAAAGGATCAAAGACGCTCATTTTTGGACAATCTTATAAACAACAATAATGGACAGTTTAATGTGAGTTTATAATAAAAATCATTCACTGGATTTTCTTAATTTAAAAAGCTTCATTCCTACTGTTTGAAGAATTTAGTTAAAGTATTTCTGCATCGTGCCTATGAGATATGTAGGCCTATGAGAAACCTAGACCTATAAGATGTCTAGGCCTATGAGAAATCTAGGCCTATGATAATTTACACAAAGTAGTTTTAAGTATCAAATAATTATTTTCCAAAGTATTTATTTTGTTGACAGAATATTTTATGGCTATTTAAAATAAGTGAAGTGCTTACATTCTGTGTTTAAGATGTATCTAAAAATACTATGGTTATTAGTTTATTTTACATGGGCAAATATTCTTTGATTATTAATTCAACTAAAATAATGTCATCCACCATTGTTGCCATAGACCACATTTTCACCTATGCAGCCGTTTTTTGATGTATATATATATAAACACTTGTTCTTACTGTCAGGAGGAATACATTGGTTCTACCAAAATAAAATTAGTCACTCCTATAAAAGAACATACATGCTAATGCTATGTGTTTAGTGAAGCCTAAAGTACAAGTGCTTCAGGTGAATGTGACGTATATGTTAATTCTAATTTATTAAGGATTCTCGCTAGGACGAATGGTGAAGAAAGCCTTCATGTTACTTAAAAGAGTTTTTGGCGATTTATAAACTGAGACCCGAGATTAATGTCCTCAGTTCGGCTTATAACTTACCAATGTGGCTTTAAAATGAACTATTCAGAGAAATAAATTGTAACATTTCAACATTCTATAACAAACGTCTTTGTTATATGTATGTTACACCTGTCAATAACAAAACAATAATAGTTTATATATTGTTAGACACACGTTTCGGTAGGCTCGAGAACCAGAACATTAGAGGCAGTTTTATATATATAAATACCCATAATTTTTCAAGCCATAAACAAAACACATTAAAATTAAACAATACATGCAACATATATTTTTTAAAAAGGATGCTAGGGTTATAGGATGTGAATGCGGTGGGGATATACCGTCTATCAGTCTTAACCTCCAATTCGCTAGTCTCACATAAGACAATTAGAAATTTAGAAATTAGGAGAGCGAGATGTGGGTGCTCAAACCCACAACGTCTCACATCTATATCACCCTTCACTGCCTGCAGACAGTTATGGGAAAATGACTGCTCTCCCGAGTTAAAATAAGAATAAGAACAAGATAAACATAAAAAGATGGAAAATAAATAAATAAAATAAAAAATAAGGAAAATATGGTACTACAATTTGGGTGTAAGATAAAACTTACCTGTTGAAGTTAACATTCCTCTGTCCAGTATGGTAGAAGCACACTAATTAACATGACATCAGTAAAGTGATAATTTACTAAAAATTACTTATAATTAATTTTAGTTAAAAATATGGTCATTTAAGAACTTGGTACTACATTATTCGGATTTACACTTTGAGCCGCATAGAAAAGCACGACAGTTACAATAAACTATCACTTCACTGATGTCCGTGTAAGTGAAGGGTGATATAGATGTGGGACGTTGTGGGCTTGAGAACACATATCTCGCTCTTCTAATTTCTAATTTTCTTATGTGAGGAGAGCGAATTGGAGGTTAAGAGTGAAAGACGGTGTATCCCCACCGCAGTGTGGGCCCTAGTTCGCAGTCACATCCAAAACCTAGGATACATTTTATAATCCCACGTTGTAGCTTATACCTCAGGATCTTTTTTAAAAATATGTCGCGTATTTGATTTAATTTTAATGTGTTCTGTTTATTGCTTAAAAATTTATGGTTATAATATAATTAATCAGAGGTTGGGATTTGGCGTTTATAACGCGGTTCTTCCTCAAGCTATTGTTCACTTATTTGGCTTCATTTGGATGTAATTATTTAATTTCACTAATATGTATATATTTTAATTTCGCGCAAAGCTACACGAGGGATATCTGTATTAGCCGTCCCTATTTTAGCATTGCAAAACTAGAGGAAATGCAGCTAGTCTTTTACCAACGAATAATAGGATTGACCATTACTTTATACTCCCCCCAACCCCCACAGCTGAAAGGGCGAGCATGTTTGTTGCAACGGGGATTCGAACCCACGACCCTCAGATTATGAGTCGAGTGTCTTAACCACCTGGCCAGGCCGGGCCAGCAGCTTCATAATTCATCAAATATTGTAATATCAATGAGTTATGTATATTAACCCTGAATAATTATATTATTAAACAGTATATTATATATTAACCCTGAAGAAGCCGCAAAGGCAAAACGTTGGTTTTAGTAAAAATATCGGGTCATCCCATAAATTATGTCTGAAAATTTTTATCTTTGTAGAAGGCTGTAATGACTAAAATATTAGTAGAAGGTGTATAAAAATGTTCAGCCAAATAAAACAAACTAATACAACTCAACTTTTTCTGAGCCTAAAATCAACATTACTTAAGAGATGTCCTGATAAATTCATTTATATTTATTTGGAATATAAAGTTTGCTTTTTCTTAACTTTTATCAAAATGTCTAAATATCCACTTACATGTAAATTTTCTCGTATGTAAAGTACTTCTTGCTTGTCTAGTTTCTCTATTACTTTGTTGAAAACACAAATTCAAAATGTATAATACTGAGATAACTAGTTAGCAAACATGGTAATCATCCAGTCATCTCATTGACTCACTCTCACGTAACTAGTATTTTCATACTTTTAAATAACGTCCTGAAAACATTCAGGAAGCTTCCAAACTTTAAACCACTGTAATATCAACACTGCATCTGGTAAAACAACCATACAAGTGTCTGAATTAAACGAAAAATTCAGGTGCATCAATATGCTAAAATAACATTGTTATATAACATTTCACAGAGGAAATAATACGTACGTTTTACACTAGGATATCAACTGGTTAACAAAATAATCACAGAAACTGTTTGAGATATTAAGGAGAGAGACGTTTATCTTTTGCTAATTTGCACCTTTTCCACACATTCATAACATTTCTATTACTGTACAATAACTCACCATAAGAGCGAAATACCCAATGAATAACGTTGAATTTGTGTTTCTGTTTTTAATCTTTCAAAATATTTGGTTTGCAGTGTATATGAACTTAAATTTCGAATGTGTAAAGGTAATTGTAAGTGATAAAATAAGCAACAACTTACCAACTGACTTAGACCATTTCCATCACCTTCAGTTTAGTAATAATCTCTGTATTATATCAAGGAATTGTTTGTCATCTATTTTTGCAAATATTTTAAAACAAGTTCAATGTACGACTGTTTCACTCATTCAGAGCATGCTCTAATATACTGGTTAATCTGAGGCTCTTAAATGTGCATGTTCTTTTACTTGAGTCAACAAGATCATAAACATGCATTTTAGGTTAATTAGTATTCATAACTAGGTTACTTTAAATGTGACGTTTACTATACACAACACTTGATGTCATTGATTACAAGTTTACAAAACAGAAAAGAAAGTAAATACATTATATTAAAACGATTTTGGAAGCTCTCTCATCAGTACAGTTCAGATCACCACCTCCAATCTTGTTTTATCTGATGACAATCAGCCCTAGCTTTGAAGAGTAATTTCCACTGGAAAAATCTATATCGTAAATTTGTCGTGCTCAAACCACACTACACCCCCTTCTTGCTTTCTATAATCCATCCCATCTAATATACGAGGATGGCGGTTTCCGAGCATCCATTTCAACTTTTCATTACACAAAAATCTGTAAGTGCTGCGTTCATCTGTTTGACGAGTATGCCTTCGTATGTGGTGGATAAACTGCAGATAGCCTATTGTGTAACTTTGTGCCAAAAACAAAGCAAAATAACGTTCGTCCTATATAACAGTATGAATACCCATTTCAATATCTAACGATTCAATAGATATGTGGTGGAAGCAACTTGTATGAGGTACAAGTAACTTATGTCGTTTTTTCTACTCGGCGATCATTCTTGTTTATATTGTGTACTGTTACCTGGGTCATGTGGAAGGCTATTGTCACTGACCTTTGTGTTAGTAGATCCTCACATGTTACAAGACACAACATTTTCTTTATCACGGCTTTGGTACGACTTGCTGCAGGTCTCTTTTTGAATAGTTCTTTGCTCTAAGTTGATCCATATTATTTTCTTTTTCAGTGCCATTGAGTACAAAGAATGTTATCATCTTGGAAATTTCAAATTCCCTATCCAACTATATCTTTATGTTTATGTTATGAGAGGCACAGCGGGTTGTCTATGGACTTTTGCCGTTCGAAACCGGTTTTCGATACCCGTGATGGGTAGAGCACAGATATCTCTTTCTGCAGCTTTGTGTTTAATACAAACAACAAAATTATGAGTGTATGAATATTTTGCGTTGAAAAACACCGTCACATACCATTTCGAAATGTGGTCAATGTTTAATAGCATCACACGACCGGCGTGCCACCAAACAGAATCAAAATGTAGTACAGATACATTCCTTTCCATTACGACTTTATATAGATTGTGGTTATCACATTTGCTAATTTACATATTCAAAATTGTTTTGATATAACTTATCCAACCCTCTGTTTGCTCACTTAAAAACGCAGTTTAATGTGCGTGTAAAATATGTACGAATTTTCCACTTTTACAACATCATAAAATCATTCTGGAAAATATTATTTCACATCTATTTGATTGATCGAATAGCTGATGACCATTTGACGAAATGAAACTTCAGTAAGCTATTGGTGCATGGAATTCCTGAAAACTGTATCTTTATCAGTTCATTGTATGTCTGTAAATGTTCTCTGTATGTTTCTCGTCCTATGTCATAAAATGTATCCACATACATAACCGAGCTGTAAATTTAAATCTGGAGAATTTTATTAGATGTATAAGCTATATCAAGCTTGAATATATGAAATAGAGTGTACCAGTTTACCTTTTCTGACAGATCGGTTCTTTTATAATAAAACCAATGGTGTTAGTAAAGAGACATGCAAATATAAAACAGCCGAGTCAGAACCGTGTATTGAAACTCATCACAAATAAGTGACCATTCAAATTATTCAAAGATCTCAGTAAAGGCCAATAATGAAAAAATTCTCTGAATTTACTTATTTATAAATTGACACTTAAAATGAACCATGTCGGCAGTTCCGCGTTATAAATTATTATGTATTACATTATTTTCCCCCCGCTGGTATCGCGGTAAGTCTGCGGTTTTACAACGCTAAAATTAAAGGTTCGATTCCCCTCAGTGAACACAGAAGATAGACCAATGTGACTTTGCTATAAGAAAACATAAACACCGCATTATTTCATTTTACAAGTTCACGAAAGTGTTTTATCTGATAGAATGGTCTAGAATTGTGTTTCAAAGTTTGTGTGAATAAGTTCTGTAAAATTGTCCTTTGCATAATTTGAATTAATTAAACAACTTTCCCAGGGAGACACAAAAGACCATCATTTTGTGAACTTCAAAAAGATGTAAAAATTACCGAACTCTGAACAGCTTAAGAAACAAAACTGATAATCAACATTCGTTTTAAGAATTATTTCACACGGGGTACATACCACAATATATTGAAGTTTATGGAATAGTCGACGTTTATTGGTTTGTAATGTGGAATATTATTCACGTGTACTAATTACATTTTGTTTGTTTTATTGCTTCGTATCTTGAACCAAAGGGATAATATAATTTTACAACACCGATGTAAAGTGTTCTACACAGATCCAGTAATGTTAAGGTTTCTAACTGTCACGCAACGCTGAAACACTTTAGTACTGTTTCACTTTAAGAGTGGTTTGTTTTGAATTTTCTCGCAAAACGACACGAGGGCGATTTGCGCTAGCGTCCCAAATAGCAGTGCAAGACTAGCGGGAAAGCAGCTAGTCTTTTATCAACGAACAGTTGAATTGACTGTCATATTATAACGTCCCCACGCCTGAAAGGGCAAGCATGTTTGGTGTGACGGAGATTCGAACCCGCTACTCTCAGAGTGCGAGTCGAGCGCCCTAACCACCTGGCCACGCAGGTCTCCAATTTAAGAAGTACTTTATTTATCAACTGAATTGCAATTTCAATGACCAAAATTTTTAATTAAGTTTTGCCAAGAAAAACTTGTCATAATCAGACTGATAAAAATATAATATTGATTTGTAATACTTGAATTTCTGTCGCTGCTCGACGTTTCATTTCATTAATTAGGAAGGAGTTACACAATATTTAGGTTGATTGTGCAGCATTTGTAGTTACAAGTAGTTGTTATGGAATAAACCAATGATTTATGGTATTACGGATTAAATGTCAGTTTTGTCCCATGATGAGTTAATGGTAAATTTCCCACTTGTCAGTTTTGTCCCATGATGAGTTAATGGTAAATTTCCAGCTTGCAACATTAAACTCCGGGGTTCAATCCCGCTCGGTAAACGAAACGCAAACGGCCCGTTGTGTAACGTTTCGTTAAATGAAGAACAATGATATCTATATATGTATTTGTTTATTGAATATTTCTTTACTTTTCTATCAGAGGTTCAATTAAAAAGAAAGTATCTAATGTAGAGGCCTCTGCATTCTTTGGTTGGCCACTCTGGTGAAAATTGAAGAGAAAGTCTATGACGTAGAAACATTATGCATGATTTGATTGGATGCTCTGATGAACAGAAATACCATCAGACGATAAAGTATATGCAATATCTATTGGATATCGAGTCTGTTTTACTTCACCGTACAACAGCGTGACGTAATTCACATATATGAATAATGATGGGACATTTCCTACTGCTTATTTTCTGATATATACAAATGTTTGTTTTTTCACACGTTAGACGTTCTGTTGTTTATTTGTTTAGAATTAAGCACAAAGCTACAAACGGAACATCTGTGCTCTTCCCACTACGGGGATGTTCGTAAACTTACCGCTGTGTCACTGCGGGGGTTAGACGTTCTGTTCCATTCTTAGAATCAAGTTCTAATTTGGTAGAATCTCCTACACATGTGGTTGGGAATTAATCTTTTTGGAACACGTCATTGTAATTTTGTCCAAGATTTATCTGAAATTATTGTTTTTTTTCCGTTGCTTTTAAAATACATGTTTGAGAAAAAATACAACAGGTATCCTACTGTTTGTTCCACACCGAACAACACCTTATTTGACATATGGGTTAAATGATTAGGTCAGAGGCCCCTAAGGTACAGCTATGGTCATCTCTAACTTCGAACTGCTTGAGAGAGGGAGGAAAACCAGTCAGCAGCAACTGCGGGACTGACTGTGACACCTACAACTCTCCCACAGCTAAAGATAGGAAACCTGTTCAGAAGCACATCAAGGTTCGAGCCTTGTAAGTTCGCTCTGCATTCTCAAACGCTAATATCGACCCAGGAATGCATGCATTCAGCTGCCAATATTATTTTTGTTTCCGAAAAAGATATAATGTTTTTATATATAGAATAAATTACAACTATTGAAACTGGACTTAACTCTATTTGTTAAGATACTATATGTAGAACAACTAATAATGTAGGGTTCTTGAAATTTATTTCTCTTGTTTGCTAGTAGGTTTAAATGAGTTGAGTTCACTCTCTTCACCCAGCACGCTCTTCCATGCAACCGAGGGGGGTGTTATAATGTGACGGTCATTCACACTTTTCATAATTAAAGTTAACCCTAAGATTTGACGGTGTGTGATGTTGACTTGCCGCCTTCCCTCCGGTGTATAACTTCAAAGTTAGAGACGACTATCTCAGATAGCTCTTCAGTAGAACTGTGAAAAATTCGAACCAAGCGAACTAGTACATAGGTTATTGTAATAAACGACGTACCCCGTGGTCTATGGACATTCATTCACTAAGACATACATGTAATATAACAAAACTAAAAACATCAAACAGTGATGGTAGTAATAAAAAGTCTCATAGTGTCAACAAACTAAAGAATAATAAATATTTACTTCCCATAAAGCAAACTAATTTTAAATGTTACATAAAGTGATACCCGTTTAAAACTCGTGATGTTCTTATAACAACATGGCAACAAGGGAAGACGCTGGCAAAAATATTGTTACTCTTAAACGTAGGCTAAGATGTGTTAACAAAATTATAACACTTAGCATAATTATAAATTGAATAGATAAGTCAGGGAAAGTTATACATCATCTTCGTATATTTATCAATTAACTCATAAAAAATATGTTTTGGTCGTTCAGCGTACTAGCCGGTCTTGGCTTGGTGGTTAGTGTTTCATAAGAGTTCTGATTGGCTGAATACACCAGCAAAGTATAGCAGATTTTATCGCTTTAGGATAATGGAAGAAAAATAAAGTACTAAAATCCATAGATCTCCAAACTATTTAAGAAGATTTGCAAATACATCACACAACTAGATCCTCATAAGGAAAGAGATAAACAGGTAACATACCAATACATCACACAACTAGATTCCTCATAAGGAAAGAGATAAACAGGTAACATACAAATACATCACACAACTAGATTCCTCACAAAGAAAGAGATAAACAACTAACATACAAATACATCACACAACTAGATTCCTCATAAGGAAAGAGATAAACAGGTAACATACAAATACATCACACAACTAGATTCCTCATAAGGAAAGAGATAAACAGGTAACATACAAATACATCACACAACTAGATTCTTCATAAGGAAAGAGATAAACAGATAACATACAAATACATCACACAACTAGATTCCTCATAAGGAAAGAGATAAACAGATAACATACAAATACATCACACAACTAGATTCCTCATAAGGAAAGAGCTAAACAGGTAACATACAAATACATCACACAACTAGATTCCTCATAAGGAAAGAGATAAACAGATAACATACAAATACATCACACAACTAGATTCCTCATAAAGAAAGAGATAAACAGGTAACATACAAATACATCACACAACTAGATTCCTCATAAGGAAAGAGATAAACAGATAACATACAAATACATCACACAACTAGATTCCTCATAAGGAAAGAGCTAAACAGGTAACATACAAATACATCACACAACTAGATTCCTCATAAGGAAAGAGATAAACAGGTAACATACAAATACATCACACAACTAGATTCCTCATAAAGAAAGAGATAAACAACTAACATACAAATACATCACACAACTAGATTCCTCACAAAGAAAGAGATAAACAGGTAACATACAAATGCATCACACAACTAGATTCCTCATAAAGAAAGAGATAAACAACTAACATGCAAATACATCACACAACTAGATTCCTCATAAAGAAAGAGATAAACAACTAACATGCAAATACATCACACAACTAGATTCCTCATAAAGAAAGAGATAAACAGATAACATACAAATACATCACACAACTAGATTCCTCATAAGGAAAGAGATAAACAGATAACATACAAATGCATCACACAACTAGATTCCTCATAAAGAAAGAGATAAACAACTAACATGCAAATACATCACACAACTAGATTCCTCATAAAGAAAGAGATAAACAACTAACATACAAATACATCACACAACTAGATTCCTCATAAGGAAAGAGATAAACAGATAACATACAAATGCATTACACAACTAGATTCCTCATAAAGAAAGAGATAAACAGCTAACATATAAATACATTACACAACTAGATACCTCATTATTTATATTTTTTAATTATTCGCTCAGTTTATATATTACTTTGTGGTCCTTTCATCTCTCTTACCCAATTAAGTTACTAACCGACTTGACAGTTTACAAATGTAAGTGACAAGTTTATTTGCTGATTTAATAAACTACACGTGAGTTTGGACCTCCTTTCGTTAACTCTCTTCTTTGCTTTTTGACTGTTTGTCGTGTCGTGAGGTATGTTTTGTTTACTCAATATGTATTTTCTACAAGTAGATAAAGTTTCGAGTTATGAATCAAATGACAATTTATAAATATGTAAAGCGATAGGAAAAGGAAGATTATGATTTCAGATCTATATTTATTGAATCAACAAAAATGTTTTTTATTCAGTTTGTCGATTTAGAAACTGTAAACATTTACAAACGTTGTATGTAGTTTATTTGAATAGCACACAATATACCAGTAACTTAAATTTCCAAACTACATTTAGCGCCTATATTGATCTGTCAGGTGACAATCAAGTGAAGACATATTGAGAAGAAACCCAAAGTGCTTTAGTTTAACAATGCAATATACTGTTACAATGTTATGTTACAACAATTCACTAAACTGTTAGAAGGTTATGGTACAACAAATACTACACTGTTACAAGGTTATGGTACAACAATGCACTATACTGTTACGAGGTTATGTTGCAACAATTCACTAAACTGTTAGAACGTTATGTTACAACAATTACTACACTGTTACAAGGTTATGGTACAACAATGCACTATACTGTTACGAGGTTATGTTACAACAATTCACTACACTGTTACAAGGTTATGGTACAACAATGCACTATACTGTTACAACAATCACTACACTGTTACAAGGTTATGGTACGACAATGAGGACGTTTATCGCATGCGATGTCTGAGTTCGTTAGTTGAAGTAATAACATTTGGGTTAAATTAACGAATGGTTGGTGGACCACTGAAAACCAGTAAGTGTAGCTTTTGTGTTTACAGTGGTATAAACCAGAGATAGATAATTTTTTTTCTCAATGTTCCTGTTGATAATTTGTTCATTTCTTATTCAATGAAAGGTTTGTAAAAGTACAATTTTATATATGTCCTCCGCTAGTACACCAGTAGGTCTACGGATTTACAACGCTAAATTCAGGGGTTAGATTCCTCTCGGTGAACTCAGCAGATAACATGATATGGATTTGTTATGAGAATAACACACATAATCTTACAGAAGTCACTACTCAAAAGCCACCTTTCGGTGTTTAAACCTAAACTTTCAAAATCTTATACTACATATATATATATTGTGCTATTTATGCAGTGAAGCATTTCCTTTATAAGTCGGGCCACTAGTGGCATAGCCGCTTGTCTATGGACCTACAACGATAGAAACCGGGTTTCTATACCAGTGGTGGGCAGAGTACAGATAGCCCAATGTGTAACTTTATGCTTAACTACAACAAACAAACAGATTTATAGGAGTAACATGTGCTAACACAATTCACGTATACTTTATAAATAATTTAAAAGGTTGGACGACCAGAAGGACCATTTGACTCAATGAATAAATGGTACAGTTGCCCAGTCAAGCTTGCCGCCAGGGGCCCACAGCTATTTAGAAAAAAAATAATAATAAATAACAAAAATATGAAGTGTATAGTAAGATAATAATAATAAATACCAAATATATGAAGTGTATAGTAAGATAATAATAATAAATAACAAAAATGTGAAGTGTGTAGTAAAATAATAACAATTAATCACAAAAATGTGAATAATAATAAATAACAAAAAGGTGAATAATAATAATAAGTAACAAAAATATGAAGTGTATAGTAAACTAATAATAGTAATAACAAAAGTATGAAGTATATAGTAAACTAACAATAGTAATAACAAAAGTATGAAGTGTAAAGTAAACTAACAATAGTAATAACAAAAGTATGAAGTGTATAGTAAACAAACAATAGTAATAACCAAAGTATGAAGGGTATAATAAACTAATAATAGTAATAACAAAAGTATGAAGAGTATAGTAAAATAATAATAGTAATAACAAAAGTATGAAGAGTATAGTAAAATAATAATAGTAATAACAAAAGTATGAAGTGTATAGTAAACTAACAATAGTAATAACAAAAGTATGAAGAGTATAGTAAAATAATAATAGTAATAACAAAAGTATGAAGTGTATAGTAAACTAACAATAGTAATAACAAAAGTATGAAGTGTATAGTAAACAAACAATAGTAATAACAAAAGTATGAAGTGTATAGTACACTAATAATAGTAATAACAAAAGTATGAAGTGTATAGTAAACTAACAATAGTAATAACAAAAGTATGAAGTGTATTGTAAAATAATAATAGTAATAACAAAAGTGTGAAGTGTGTAGTAAAATAATAACAATTAATAACAAAAATGTGAATAATAATAAATAACAAAAATGTGAATAATAATAAATAACAAAAATGTGAATAATAATAATAAGCAACAAAAATATGAAGTAGATAGTAAAATAATAATAGTAATAACAAAAATATGAAGTGCATAGTAAAATAATAATAGTAATAACAAAAATATGAAGTGCATAGTAAAATAATAATAGTAATAACAAAAAAATGAAGTGTAAAGTAAACTAATAATAGTAATAACAAATGTATGAAGTGTATAGTAAACTAATAATAGTAATAACAAAAGTATGAAGTGTATAGTAAACTAACAATAGTAATAACAAAAGTATGAAGTGTATAGTAAACTAATAATAGTAATAACAAAAGTATGAAGTGTATAGTAAAATAATAATAGTAATAACAAAAGTATGAAATGTATAGTAAACTAATAATAGTAATAACAAAAGTATGAAGTGTATAGTAAACTAATAATAGTAATAACAAAAGTATGAAGTGTATAGTAAACTAATAATAGTAATAACAAAAGTATGAAGTGTATAGTAAACTAATAATAGTAATAACAAAAAAATGAAGTGTATAGTAAACTAATAATAGTAATAACAAAAGTATGAAGTGTATAGTAAACTAATAATAGTAATAACAAAAGTATGAAGTGTATAGTAAACTAATAATAGTAATAACAAAAGTATGAAGTGTATAGTAAAATAATAATAGTAATAACAAAAGTGTGAAGTGTATAGTAAAATAATAATAGTAATAATAAAAAAGTATGAAAATGTATGTAATAATAATAAGTAATAACAAAAGTATGAAGTGTATAGTAAATAATAATAGTAATAACAAAAAGTATGAAATGTATAGTAAAATAATAATAGTAATAACAAAAGTATGAAAGTGTATAGTAAAATAATAATAGTAATAACAAAAGTATGAAGTGTATAGTAAAGTAATAATAATAGTAATAACAAAAGTATGAAGTGTATAGTAAACTAATAATAGTAATAACAAAAGTATGAAAGTGTATAGTAAACTAATAATAGTAATAACAAAAGTATGAAGTGTATAGTAAACTAATAATAGTAATAACAAAAGTATGAAGTGTATAGTAAACTAATAATAGTAATAACAAAAGTATGAATGTATGTATAGTAAACTAATAATAGTAATAAAGTAATAACAAAAGTATGAAGTGTATAGTAAACTAATAATAGTAATAACAAAAGTATGAAATGTATAGTAAACTAATAATAGTAATAACAAAAAGTATGAAGTGTATAGTAAACTAATAATAGTAATAACAAAAGTATGAAGTGTATAGTAAACTAATAATAGTAATAACAAAAGTATGAAATGTATAGTAAACTAATAATAGTAATAACAAAAGTATGAAGTGTATAGTAAACTAATAATAGTAATAACTAATAATAGTAAAAAAAGTATGAAGTGTATAGTAAACTAATAATAGTAATAACAAAAGTATGAAGTGTATAGTAAACTAATAATAGTAATAACAAAAGTATGAAGTGTATAGTAAACTAATAATAGTAATAACAAAAAAGTATGAAGTGTATAGTAAAATAATAATAGTAATAACAAAAGTATGAAGTGTATAGTAAATAATAAATAATAATAAATAATAATAAAAATAGTAAATAATAATAGTAATAACAAAATGTATGAAGTGATAGTAAAATAATAATAGTAATAACAAAAAAAGTATGAAGTGTATAGTAAACTAATAATAGTAATAACAAAAAAATATGAAATGTATAGTAAAATAATAATAGTAATAACAAAGAATATGAAGTGTATAGTAAAATAATAATAGTAATAACAAAAGTATGAAGTGTATAGTAAACTAATAATAGTAATAACAAAAGTATGAAATGTATAGTAAACTAATAATAGTAATAACAAAAGTATGAAGTGTATAGTAAACTAATAATAGTAATAACAAAAGTATGAAATGTATAGTAAACTAATAATAGTAATAAAAAAAAGTATGAAGTGTATAGTAAACTAATAATAGTAATAACAAAAGTATGAAGTGTATAGTAAACTAATAATAGTAATAACAAAAGTATGAAATGTATAGTAAACTAATAATAGTAATAAATAAAAGTATGAAGTGTATAGTAAACTAATAATAGTAATAACAAAAGTATGAAATGTATAGTAAACTAATAATAGTAATAACAAAAAAAGTATGAAGTGTATAGTAAACTAATAATAGTAATAACAAAAGTATGAAGTGTATAGTAAACTAATAATAGTAATAAAAAAAGTATATAAAAGTGTATAGTAAACTAATAATAGTAATAACAAAAGTATGAAGTGTATAGTAAACTAATAATAGTAATAACAAAAAGTATGAAGTGTATAGTAAACTAATAATAGTAATAACAAAAAAAGTATGAAGTGTATAGTAAACTAATAATAGTAATAACAAAAAGTATGAAGTGTATAGTAAACTAATAATAGTAATAACAAAAGTATGAAGTGTATAGTAAACTAATAATAATAAGTAATAACTAAAAAGTAATAACAAAGTGTATAGTAAACTAATAATAGTAATAACAAAAGTATGAAGTGTATAGTAAACTAATAATAGTAATAACAAAAGTATGAAGTGTATAGTAAACTAATAATAGTAATAACAAAAGTATGAAGTGTATAGTAAACTAATAATAGTAATAACAAAAGTATGAAGTGTATAGTAAACTAATAATAGTAATAACAAAAGTATGAAATGTATAGTAAACTAATAATAGTAATAACAAAAGTATGAAGTGTATAGTAAACTAATAATAGTAATAACAAAAGTATGAAGTGTATAGTAAACTAATAATAGTAATAACAAAAGTATGAAGTGTATAGTAAACTAATAATAATAGTAACAAAAAAGTATGAAGTGTATAGTAAACTAATAATAGTAATAACAAAAGTATGAAGTGTATAGTAAACTAATAATAGTAATAACTAAAAAAAAGTATGAAGTGTATAGTAAACTAATAATAGTAATAACAAAAGTATGAAGTGTATAGTAAACTAATAATAGTAATAACAAAAGTATGAAGTGTATAGTAAACTAATAATAGTAATAACAAAAGTATGAAGTGTATAGTAAAATAATAATAGTAATAACAAAGTGTATGAAGTGTAATAATAGTAATAATAGTAATAATAATAGTAATAACAAAGTATGAAATGTATAGTAAATAATAATAGTAATAACAAAAGTATGAAGTGTATAGTAAAATAATAATAGTAATAACAAAAGTATGAAGTGTATAGTAAAATAATAATAGTAATAACAAAAAAGTATGAAGTGTATAGTAAACTAATAATAGTAATAACAAAAGTATGAAGTGTATAGTAAACTAATAATAGTAATAACAAAAGTATGAAGTGTATAGTAAACTAATAATAGTAATAACAAAAAAATGAAGTGTATAGTAAACTAATAATAGTAATAACAAAAGTATGAAGTGTATAGTAAACTAATAATAGTAATAACAAAAGTATGAAGTGTATAGTAAACTAATAATAGTAATAACAAAAGTATGAAGTGTATAGTAAACTAATAATAATAATAACAAAAGTATGAAGTGTATAGTAAACTAATAATAGTAATAACAAAAGTATGAAGTGTATAGTAAACTAATAATAGTAATAACAAAAGTATGAAATGTATAGTAAACTAATAATAGTAATAACAAAAGTATGAAGTGTATAGTAAACTAATAATAGTAATAACAAAAGTATGAAATGTATAGTAAAATAATAATAGTAATAACAAAAGTATGAAGTGTATAGTAAACTAATAATAGTAATAACAAAAAAGTGAAATGTATAGTAAACTAATAATAGTAATAACAAAAGTATGAAGTGTATAGTAAACTAATAATAGTAATAACAAAAGTATGAAATGTATAGTAAACTAATAATAGTAATAACAAAAGTATGAAATGTATAGTAAACTAATAATAGTAATAACAAAAGTATGAAATGTATAGTAAACTAATAATAGTAATAACAAAAGTAAGAAATGTATAGTAAACTAATAATAGTAATGTATGAAGTGTATAGTAAACTAATAATAGTAATAACAAAAGTATGAAGTGTATAGTAAACTAATAATAGTAATAACAAAAGTATGAAGTGTATAGTAAACTAATAATAGTAATAACAAAAGTATGAAGTGTATAGTAAACTAATAATAGTAATAACAAAAAAAGTATGAAGTGTATAGTAAACTAATAATAGTAATAACAAAAGTATGAAATGTATAGTAAACTAATAATAGTAATAAAGTAAAATGTATAGAAATAGTATAGTATAGTAAACTAATAATAGTAATAACAAAAGTATGAAGTGTATAGTAAACTAATAATAGTAATAACAAAAGTATGAAAGTGTATAGTAAACTAATAATAGTAATAACAAAAGTATGAAGTGTATAGTAAACTAATAATAGTAATAATAAATAAAAAAGTATGAAGTGTATAGTAAACTAATAATAGTAATAACAAAAAGTATGAAGTGTATAGTAAACTAATAATAGTAATAACAAAAAGTATGAAATGTATAGTAAACTAATAATAGTAATAACAAAAAAGTATGAAAGTGTATAGTAAACTAATAATAGTAATAACAAAAAGTATGAAGTGTATAGTAAACTAATAATAGTAATAACAAAAGTATGAAGTGTATAGTAAACTAATAATAGTAATAACAAAAGTATGAAATGTATAGTAAACTAATAATAGTAATAACTAAAAAGTATGAAGTGTATAGTAAACTAATAATAGTAATAACAAAAGTATGAAATGTATAGTAAACTAATAATAGTAATAACAAAAGTATGAAGTGTATAGTAAACTAATAATAGTAATAACAAAAAAGTATGAAGTGTATAGTAAACTAATAATAGTAATAACAAAAGTATATGAAGTGTATAGTAAACTAATAATAGTAATAACAAAAGTATGAAATGTATAGTAAACTAATAATAGTAATAACAAAAGTATGAAGTGTATAGTAAACTAATAATAGTAATAACAAAAGTATGAAGTGTATAGTAAACTAATAATAGTAATAACAAAAGTATGAAGTGTATAGTAAACTAATAATAGTAATAACAAAAGTATGAAGTGTATAGTAAACTAATAATAGTAATAACAAAAGTATGAAATGTATAGTAAACTAATAATAGTAATAACAAAAGTATGAAGTGTATAGTAAACTAATAATAGTAATAACAAAAGTATGAAATGTATAGTAAAATAATAATAGTAATAACAAAAGTATGTAAAACAAAATATGAAGTGTATATAAACTAATAATAGTAATAACAAAAGTATGAAGTGTATAGTAAAACTAATAATAGTAATAAACAAAAGTATGAAGTGTATAGTAAACTAATAATAGTAATAATAAAAAAAGTATGAAATGTATAGTAAACTAATAATAGTAATAACAAAAGTATGAAGTGTATAGTAAACTAATAATAGTAATAACAAAAGTATGAAATGTATAGTAAACTAATAATAGTAATAACAAAATATGAAGTGTATAGTAAACTAATAATAGTAATAACAAAAATGAAGTGTATAAGTGTATAGTAAACTAATAATAGTAATAACAAAAGTATGAAGTATGTATAGTAAACTAATAATAGTAATAACAAAAGTATGAAGTGTATAGTAAACTAATAATAGTAATAATAACAAAAGTATGAAGTGTATAGTAAACTAATAATAGTAATAACAAAAGTATGAAGTGTATAGTAAACTAATAATAGTAATAACAAAAAGTATGAAGTGTATAGTAAACTAATAATAGTAATAACAAAAGTATGAAATGTATAGTAAACTAATAATAGTAATAACAAAAAAAGTATGAAATGTATAGTAAACTAATAATAGTAATAACAAAAGTATGAAATGTATAGTAAACTAATAATAGTAATAACAAAAGTATGAAGTGTATAGTAAACTAATAATAGTAATAACAAAAGTATGAAGTGTATAGTAAACTAATAATAGTAATAACAAAAGTATGAAGTGTATAGTAAACTAATAATAGTAATAACAAAAAGTATGAAATGTATAGTAAACTAATAATAGTAATAACAAAAGTATGAAATGTATAGTAAACTAATAATAGTAATAACAAAAGTATATGAAGTGTATAGTAAACTAATAATAGTAATAACTAAAAAGTATGAAGTGTATAGTAAACTAATAATAGTAATAACAAAAGTATGAAGTGTATAGTAAACTAATAATAGTAATAACAAAAAGTATGAAGTGTATAGTAAACTAATAATAGTAATAACAAAAGTATGAAATGTATAGTAAACTAATAATAGTAATAACAAAAGTATGAAGTGTATAGTAAACTAATAATAGTAAATAACAAAAGTATAGTAAATGTATAGTAAACTAATAATAGTAATAATAAAAAAGTATGAAATGTATAGTAAACTAATAATAGTAATAACAAAAGTATGAAGTGTATAGTAAACTAATAATAGTAATAACAAAAAAGTATGAAGTGTATAGTAAACTAATAATAGTAATAACAAAAGTATGAAGTGTATAGTAAACTAATAATAGTAATAACAAAAGTATGAAGTGTATAGTAAACTAATAATAGTAATAACAAAAGTATGAAGTGTATAGTAAACTAATAATAGTAATAACAAAAGTATGAAATGTATAGTAAACTAATAATAGTAATAACAAAAGTATGAAGTGTATAGTAAACTAATAATAGTAATAACAAAAGTATGAAAGTGTATAGTAAACTAATAATAGTAATAACAAAAAAGTATGAAATGTATAGTAAACTAATAATAGTAATAACAAAAGTATGAAATGTATAGTAAACTAATAATAGTAATAACAAAAGTAAATGTATATGAAATGTATAGTAAACTAATAATAGTAATAACAAAAGTATGAAGTGTATAGTAAACTAATAATAGTAATAACAAAAGTATGAAGTGTATAGTAAACTAATAATAGTAATAACAAAAAAGTATGAAGTGTATAGTAAACTAATAATAGTAATAACAAAAAAGTATGAAATGTATAGTAAACTAATAATAGTAATAACAAAAGTATGAAGTGTATAGTAAACTAATAATAGTAATAACAAAAGTATGAAGTGTATAGTAAACTAATAATAGTAATAACAAAAGTATGAAGTGTATAGTAAACTAATAATAGTAATAACAAAAGTATGAAATGTATAGTAAACTAATAATAGTAATAACAAAAGTATGAAATGTATAGTAAACTAATAATAGTAATAACAAAAGTATAAAGTGTATAGTAAACTAATAATAGTAATAACAAAAGTATGAAATGTATAGTAAACTAATAATAGTAATAACAAAAGTATGAAATGTATAGTAAACTAATAATAGTAATAACAAAAGTATGAAGTGTATAGTAAACTAATAATAGTAATAACAAAATAGTGAAAAGTATAGTAAACTGTATAGTAAAGTATAATAATAGTAATAACAAAAGTATGAAGTGTATAGTAAACTAATAATAGTAATAACAAAAGTATGAAATGTATAGTAAACTAATAATAGTAATAACAAAAGTATGAAATGTATAGTAAACTAATAATAGTAATAACAAAAGTATGAAATGTATAGTAAACTAATAATAGTAATAACAAAAGTATGAAGTGTATAGTAAACTAATAATAGTAATAACAAAAGTATGAAATGTATAGTAAACTAATAATAGTAATAACAAAAGTATGAAGTGTATAGTAAACTAATAATAGTAATAACAAAAAATGAAGTGTATAGTAAACTAATAATAGTAATAACAAAAGTATGAAGTGTATAGTAAACTAATAATAGTAATAACAAAAGTATGAAGTGTATAGTAAACTAATAATAGTAATAACAAAAGTATGAAATGTATAGTAAACTAATAATAGTAATAACAAAAAGTATGAAGTGTATAGTAAACTAATAATAGTAATAACTAAAAAGTAAGTGTATAGTAAACTAATAATAGTAATAACAAAAGTATGAAATGTATAGTAAACTAATAATAGTAATAACAAAAGTATGAAGTGTATAGTAAACTAATAATAGTAATAACAAAAGTATGAAATGTATAGTAAACTAATAATAGTAATAACAAAAGTATGAAATGTATAGTAAACTAATAATAGTAATAACAAAAGTATGAAAGTGTATAGTAAACTAATAATAGTAATAACAAAAGTATGAAGTGTATAGTAAACTAATAATAGTAATAACAAAAGTATGAAGTGTATAGTAAACTAATAATAGTAATAACAAAAGTATGAAGTGTATAGTAAACTAATAATAGTAATAACAAAAAAATGAAGTGTATAGTAAACTAATAATAGTAATAACAAAAGTATGAAGTGTATAGTAAACTAATAATAGTAATAACAAAAGTATGAAGTGTATAGTAAACTAATAATAGTAATAACAAAAGTATGAAGTGTATAGTAAACTAATAATAGTAATAACAAAAGTATGAAGTGTATAGTAAACTAATAATAGTAATAACAAAAAAGTATGAAATGTATAGTAAACTAATAATAGTAATAATAACAAAAAAGTATGAAATGTATAGTAAACTAATAATAGTAATAACAAAAGTATGAAGTGTATAGTAAACTAATAATAGTAATAACAAAAAGTATGAAGTGTATAGTAAACTAATAATAGTAATAACAAAAGTATGAAGTGTATAGTAAACTAATAATAGTAATAACAAAAGTAAAAGTATGAAGTGTATAGTAAACTAATAATAGTAATAACAAAAGTATGAAGTGTATAGTAAACTAATAATAGTAATAAACTAATAAAGTATGAAGTATGAAGTGTATAGTAAACTAATAATAGTAATAACAAAAGTATGAAGTGTATAGTAAACTAATAATAGTAATAATAAAAAAGTATGAAGTGTATAGTAAAAATAATATGAAGTGTATAGTAAACTAATAATAGTAATAACAAAAAAGTATGAAGTGTATAGTAAACTAATAATAGTAATAACAAAAGTATGAAATGTATAGTAAACTAATAATAGTAATAACAAAAGTATGAAATGTATAGTAAACTAATAATAGTAATAACAAAAAAAGTATGAAGTGTATAGTAAACTAATAATAGTAATAACAAAAGTATGAAGTGTATAGTAAACTAATAATAGTAATAACAAAAGTATGAAGTGTATAGTAAACTAATAATAGTAATAACAAAAGTATGAAGTGTATAGTAAACTAATAATAGTAATAACAAAAAAAGTATGAAGTGTATAGTAAACTAATAATAGTAATAACAAAAGTATGAAGTGTATAGTAAACTAATAATAGTAATAACAAAAGTATGAAATGTATAGTAAACTAATAATAGTAATAACAAAAGTATGAAGTGTATAGTAAACTAATAATAGTAATAACAAAAGTATGAAATGTATAGTAAACTAATAATAGTAATAACAAAAGTATGAAGTGTATAGTAAACTAATAATAGTAATAACAAAAGTATGAAGTGTATAGTAAACTAATAATAGTAATAACAAAAGTATGAAAGTGTATAGTAAACTAATAATAGTAATAACAAAAGTATGAAGTGTATAGTAAACTAATAATAGTAATAACAAAAGTATGAAATGTATAGTAAACTAATAATAGTAATAACAAAAGTATGAAGTGTATAGTAAACTAATAATAGTAATAATAAAAAAGTATGAAGTGTATAGTAAACTAATAATAGTAATAACAAAAGTATGAAGTGTATAGTGTATAGTAATAACTAATAATAGTAATAGTAAAAGTAATGAAGTGTATAGTAAACTAATAATAGTAATAACAAAAGTATGAAATGTATAGTAAACTAATAATAGTAATAACAAAAAAGTGTATGAAGTGTATAGTAAACTAATAATAGTAATAAGTAATAAAAAGTATGAAAGTGTATAGTAAACTAATAATAGTAATAACAAAAGTATGAAGTGTATAGTAAACTAATAATAGTAATAACAAAAGTATGAAATGTATAGTAAACTAATAATAGTAATAACAAAAGTATGAAGTGTATAGTAAACTAATAATAGTAATAACTAAAAAAGTATGAAATGTATAGTAAACTAATAATAGTAATAACAAAAGTATGAAGTGTATAGTAAACTAATAATAGTAATAACAAAAGTATGAAGTGTATAGTAAACTAATAATAGTAATAACAAAAGTATGAAATGTATAGTAAACTAATAATAGTAATAACAAAAAAGTATGAAGTGTATAGTAAACTAATAATAGTAATAACAAAAGTATGAAGTGTATAGTAAACTAATAATAGTAATAACAAAAGTATGAAGTGTATAGTAAACTAATAATAGTAATAACAAAAGTATGAAGTGTATAGTAAACTAATAATAGTAATAACAAAAGTATGAAATGTATAGTAAACTAATAATAGTAATAACAAAAGTATGAAGTGTATAGTAAACTAATAATAGTAATAACAAAAGTATGAAGTGTATAGTAAACTAATAATAGTAATAACAAAAGTATGAAGTGTATAGTAAACTAATAATAGTAATAACAAAAGTATGAAGTGTATAGTAAACTAATAATAGTAATAACAAAAGTATGAAGTGTATAGTAAACTAATAATAGTAATAACAAAAGTATGAAGTGTATAGTAAACTAATAATAGTAATAACAAAAGTATGAAGTGTATAGTAAACTAATAATAGTAATAACAAAAAAATGAAGTGTATAGTAAACTAATAATAGTAATAACAAAAAAATGAAGTGTATAGTAAACTAATAATAGTAATAACAAAAGTATGAAGTGTATAGTAAACTAATAATAGTAATAACAAAAGTATGAAGTGTATAGTAAACTAATAATAGTAATAACAAAAGTATGAAGTGTATAGTAAACTAATAATAGTAATAACAAAAGTATGAAGTGTATAGTAAACTAATAATAGTAATAACAAAAGTATGAAGTGTATAGTAAACTAATAATAGTAATAACAAAAGTATGAAGTGTATAGTAAACTAATAATAGTAATAACAAAAGTATGAAATGTATAGTAAACTAATAATAGTAATAACAAAAAGTATGAAGTGTATAGTAAACTAATAATAGTAATAACAAAAGTATGAAATGTATAGTAAACTAATAATAGTAATAACAAAAGTATGAAATGTATAGTAAACTAATAATAGTAATAACAAAAGTATGAAGTGTATAGTAAACTAATAATAGTAATAACAAAAGTATGAAGTGTATAGTAAACTAATAATAGTAATAACAAAAGTATGAAAGTGTATAGTAAACTAATAATAGTAATAACAAAAGTATGAAGTGTATAGTAAACTAATAATAGTAATAACAAAAGTATGAAGTGTATAGTAAACTAATAATAGTAATAACAAAGTATGAAGTGTAAGTAAAAAGTATAGTAAAATGTATAGTATAGTAAACTAATAATAGTAATAACAAAAGTATGAAGTGTATAGTAAACTAATAATAGTAATAACAAAAGTATGAAAGTGTATAGTAAACTAATAATAGTAATAACAAAAGTATGAAGTGTATAGTAAACTAATAATAGTAATAACAAAAGTATGAAATGTATAGTAAACTAATAATAGTAATAACAAAAAGTATGAAGTGTATAGTAAACTAATAATAGTAATAACAAAAGTATGAAGTGTATAGTAAACTAATAATAGTAATAACAAAAAGTATGAAATGTATAGTAAACTAATAATAGTAATAACAAAAAGTATGAAGTGTATAGTAAACTAATAATAGTAATAACAAAAGTATATGAAGTGTATAGTAAACTAATAATAGTAATAACAAAAGTATGAAGTGTATAGTAAACTAATAATAGTAATAACAAAAGTATGAAGTGTATAGTAAACTAATAATAGTAATAACAAAAAGTATGAAGTGTATAGTAAACTAATAATAGTAATAACAAAAGTATGAAGTGTATAGTAAACTAATAATAGTAATAACAAAAAAGTATGAAGTGTATAGTAAACTAATAATAGTAATAACAAAAGTATGAAATGTATAGTAAACTAATAATAGTAATAACAAAAGTATGAAGTGTATAGTAAACTAATAATAGTAATAACAAAAGTATGAAATGTATAGTAAACTAATAATAGTAATAACAAAAGTATGAAATGTATAGTAAACTAATAATAGTAATAACAAAAAAGTATGAAATGTATAGTAAACTAATAATAGTAATAATAACAAAAGTATGAAGTGTATAGTAAACTAATAATCGTAATAACAAAATAGTGAAATGTATAGTAAACTAATAATAGTAATAACAAAAGTATGAAGTGTATAGTAAACTAATAATAGTAATAACAAAAGTATGAAATGTATAGTAAACTAATAATAGTAATAACAAAAGTATGAAATGTATAGTAAACTAATAATAGTAATAACAAAAGTATGAAGTGTATAGTAAACTAATAATAGTAATAACAAAAGTATGAAGTGTATAGTAAACTAATAATAGTAATAACAAAAGTATGAAGTGTATAGTAAACTAATAATAGTAATAACAAAAGTATGAAGTGTATAGTAAACTAATAATAGTAATAACAAAACTAATAATAGTAATAACTAATAAAGTAATAACAAAAGTATGAAGTGTATAGTAAACTAATAATAGTAATAACAAAAGTATGAAGTGTATAGTAAACTAATAATAGTAATAACAAAAGTATGAAATGTATAGTAAACTAATAATAGTAATAACAAAAGTATGAAGTGTATAGTAAACTAATAATAGTAATAACAAAAGTATGAAATGTATAGTAAACTAATAATAGTAATAACAAAAGTATGAAATGTATAGTAAACTAATAATAGTAATAACAAAAGTATGAAATGTATAGTAAACTAATAATAGTAATAACAAAAGTATGAAGTGTATAGTAAACTAATAATAGTAATAACAAAAGTATGAAGTGTATAGTAAACTAATAATAGTAATAACAAAAAAGTATGAAATGTATAGTAAACTAATAATAGTAATAATAAAAAGTATGAAGTGTATAGTAAACTAATAATAGTAATAACAAAAAGTATGTAAACTAATAAGTGTATAGTAAACTAATAATAGTAATAACAAAAGTATGAAGTGTATAGTAAACTAATAATAGTAATAACAAAAGTATGAAATGTATAGTAAACTAATAATAGTAATAACAAAAGTATGAAGTGTATAGTAAACTAATAATAGTAATAACAAAAGTATGAAGTGTATAGTAAACTAATAATAGTAATAACAAAAAAGTATGAAGTGTATAGTAAACTAATAATAGTAATAACAAAAGTATGAAATGTATAGTAAACTAATAATAGTAATAACAAAAGTATGAAGTGTATAGTAAACTAATAATAGTAATAACAAAAGTATGAAGTGTATAGTAAACTAATAATAGTAATAACAAAAGTATGAAATGTATAGTAAACTAATAATAGTAATAACAAAAGTATGAAATGTATAGTAAACTAATAATAGTAATAACAAAAGTATGAAAGTGTATAGTAAACTAATAATAGTAATAACTAAAAAGTATGAAGTGTATAGTAAACTAATAATAGTAATAACAAAAGTATGAAATGTATAGTAAACTAATAATAGTAATAACAAAAGTATGAAATGTATAGTAAACTAATAATAGTAATAACAAAAGTATGAAGTGTATAGTAAACTAATAATAGTAATAACAAAAGTATGAAGTGTATAGTAAACTAATAATAGTAATAACAAAAGTATGAAGTGTATAGTAAACTAATAATAGTAATAACAAAAGTATGAAGTGTATAGTAAACTAATAATAGTAATAACAAAAGTATGAAGTGTATAGTAAACTAATAATAGTAATAACAAAAAAATGAAGTGTATAGTAAACTAATAATAGTAATAACAAAAGTATGAAGTGTATAGTAAACTAATAATAGTAATAACAAAAGTATGAAGTGTATAGTAAACTAATAATAGTAATAACAAAAGTATGAAGTGTATAGTAAACTAATAATAGTAATAACAAAAAAATGAAGTGTATAGTAAACTAATAATAGTAATAACAAAAGTATGAAGTGTATAGTAAACTAATAATAGTAATAACAAAAGTATGAAGTGTATAGTAAACTAATAATAGTAATAACAAAAGTATGAAATGTATAGTAAACTAATAATAGTAATAACAAAAGTATGAAGTGTATAGTAAACTAATAATAGTAATAACAAAAGTATGAAATGTATAGTAAACTAATAATAGTAATAACAAAAGTATGAAATGTATAGTAAACTAATAATAGTAATAACAAAAGTATGAAATGTATAGTAAACTAATAATAGTAATAACAAAAGTAATCGTAATAACAAAAGAGTGATAAGTATAGTAAACTAATAATAGTAATAACAAAAGTATGAAATGTATAGTAAACTAATAATAGTAATAACAAAAGTATGAAAGTGTATAGTAAACTAATAATAGTAATAACAAAAGTATGAATGAAATGTATAGTAAACTAATAATAGTAATAACAAAAGTATGAAGTGTATAGTAAACTAATAATAGTAATAACAAAAGTATGAAATGTATAGTAAAATAATAATAGTAATAACAAAAGTATGAAGTGTATAGTAAACTAATAATAGTAATAACAAAAGTATGAAGTGTATAGTAAACTAATAATAGTAATAACAAAAGTATGAAATGTATAGTAAACTAATAATAGTAATAACAAAAGTATGAAATGTATAGTAAACTAATAATAGTAATAACAAAAGTATGAAGTGTATAGTAAACTAATAATAGTAATAACAAAAGTATGAAATGTATAGTAAACTAATAATAGTAATAACAAAAGTATGAAATGTATAGTAAACTAATAATAGTAATAACAAAAGTATGAAAGTGTATAGTAAACTAATAATAGTAATAACAAAAAAGTATGAAGTGTATAGTAAACTAATAATAGTAATAACTAAAAAGTATGAAGTGTATAGTAAACTAATAATAGTAATAACAAAAGTATGAAGTGTATAGTAAACTAATAACAAAATAAAGTGTATAGTAATAATAATAGTAATAAAAAGTATGAAATGTATAGTAAACTAATAATAGTAATAACAAAAGTATGAAGTGTATAGTAAACTAATAATAGTAATAACAAAAAGTATGAAAGTGTATAGTAAACTAATAATAGTAATAACAAAAAAAGTATGAAGTGTATAGTAAACTAATAATAGTAATAACAAAAGTATGAAGTGTATAGTAAACTAATAATAGTAATAACAAAAGTATGAAGTGTATAGTAAACTAATAATAGTAATAACAAAAGTATGAAGTGTATAGTAAACTAATAATAGTAATAACAAAAGTATGAAGTGTATAGTAAACTAATAATAGTAATAACAAAAGTATGAAGTGTATAGTAAACTAATAATAGTAATAACAAAAAATGTATGAATAATGTAAAGTAAATAATAATAGTAATAACAAAAGTATGAAGTGTATAGTAAACTAATAATAGTAATAACAAAAAGTATGAAGTGTATAGTAAACTAATAATAGTAATAACAAAAAAGTATGAAGTGTATAGTAAACTAATAATAGTAATAACAAAAGTATGAAGTGTATAGTAAACTAATAATAGTAATAACAAAAGTATGAAATGTATAGTAAACTAATAATAGTAATAACAAAAGTATGAAATGTATAGTAAACTAATAATAGTAATAACAAAAGTATGAAGTGTATAGTAAACTAATAATAGTAATAACAAAAGTATGAAGTGTATAGTAAACTAATAATAGTAATAACAAAAGTATGAAGTGTATAGTAAACTAATAATAGTAATAACAAAAGAAATGTATAGTAAACTAATAATAGTAATAACAAAAGTATGAAGTGTATAGTAAACTAATAATAGTAATAACAAAAGTATGAAGTGTATAGTAAACTAATAATAGTAATAACAAAAAATGAAGTGTATAGTAAACTAATAATAGTAATAACAAAAGTATGAAGTGTATAGTAAACTAATAATAGTAATAACAAAAGTATGAAGTGTATAGTAAACTAATAATAGTAATAACAAAAGTATGAAATGTATAGTAAACTAATAATAGTAATAACAAATAGTAAACTAATAATAGTAATAACAAAAAAGTATGAATGTATAGTAAACTAATAATAGTAATAACAAAAGTATGAAGTGTATAGTAAACTAATAATAGTAATAACAAAAGTATGAAGTGTATAGTAAACTAATAATAGTAATAACAAAAGTATGAAGTGTATAGTAAACTAATAATAGTAATAACAAAAGTATGAAATGTATAGTAAACTAATAATAGTAATAACAAAAAGTATGAAATGTATAGTAAATTAATAATTGTAATAACAAAAGTATGAAATGTATAGTAAATTAACAACAGTAATAACAAAAGTATGAAGTGTATAGTAAACTAATAATCGTAATAACAAAATAGTGAAAAGTATAGTAAACTAATAATAGTAATAACAAAAGTATAGTAAGTAAACTAATAATAGTAATAACAAAAGTATGAAATGTATAGTAAATTAATAATAGTAATAACAAAAGTATGAAATGTATAGTAAACTAATAATAGTAATAACAAAAGTATGAAATGTATAGTAAACTAATAATAGTAATAACAAAAAAGTATGAAGTGTATAGTAAACTAATAATAGTAATAACAAAAGTATGAAGTGTATAGTAAACTAATAATAGTAATAACAAAAGTATGAAGTGTATAGTAAACTAATAATAGTAATAACAAAAGTATGAAGTGTATAGTAAACTAATAATAGTAATAACAAAAGTATGAAGTGTATAGTAAACTAATAATAGTAATAACAAAAGTATGAAGTGTATAGTAAACTAATAATAGTAATAACAAAAAAATGAAGTGTATAGTAAACTAATAATAGTAATAACAAAAGTATGAAGTGTATAGTAAACTAATAATAGTAATAACAAAAGTATGAAGTGTATAGTAAACTAATAATAGTAATAACAAAAGTATGAAGTGTATAGTAAACTAATAATAGTAATAAAAAAAGTATGAAATGTATAGTAAACTAATAATAGTAATAACAAAAGTATGAAGTGTATAGTAAACTAATAATAGTAATAACAAAAGTATGAAGTGTATAGTAAACTAATAATAGTAATAACAAAAGTATGAAGTGTATAGTAAACTAATAATAGTAATAACAAAATAGTGAAATGTATAGTAAACTAATAATAGTAATAACAAAAGTATGAAGTGTATAGTAAACTAATAATAGTAATACAAAAAAGTATGAAGTGTATAGTAAACTAATAATAGTAATAACAAAAGTATGAAGTGTATAGTAAACTAATAATAGTAATAACAAAAGTATGAAGTGTATAGTAAACTAATAATAGTAATAACAAAAGTATGAAGTGTATAGTAAACTAATAATAGTAATAACAAAAAGTATGAAGTGTATAGTAAACTAATAATAGTAATAACAAAAGTATGAAGTGTATAGTAAACTAATAATAGTAATAACAAAAGTATGAAGTGTATAGTAAACTAATAATAGTAATAACAAAAGTATGAAGTGTATAGTAAACTAATAATAGTAATAACAAAAGTATGAAGTGTATAGTAAACTAATAATAGTAATAACAAAAGTATGAAATGTATAGTAAACTAATAATAGTAATAACAAAAGTATGAAGTGTATAGTAAACTAATAATAGTAATAACAAAAGTATGAAGTGTATAGTAAACTAATAATAGTAATAACAAAAGTATGAAGTGTATAGTAAACTAATAATAGTAATAACAAAAGTATGAAATGTATAGTAAACTAATAATAGTAATATGAAAAGTAATATGTGTATAGTAAACTAATAATAGTAATAACAAAAGTATGAAGTGTATAGTAAACTAATAATAGTAATAACAAAAGTATGAAATGTATAGTAAACTAATAATAGTAATAACAAAAGTATGAAGTGTATAGTAAACTAATAATAGTAATAACAAAAGTATGAAATGTATAGTAAACTAATAATAGTAATAAAAAAAGTATGAAATGTATAGTAAACTAATAATAGTAATAACAAAAGTATGAAATGTATAGTAAACTAATAATAGTAATAACAAAAGTATGAAATGTATAGTAAACTAATAATAGTAATAACAAAAGTATGAAATGTATAGTAAACTAATAATAGTAATAAACAAAAGTATGAAAGTGTATAGTAAACTAATAATAGTAATAACAAAAGTATGAAGTGTATAGTAAACTAATAATAGTAATAACAAAAGTATGAAGTGTATAGTAAACTAATAATAGTAATAACAAAAGTATGAAATGTATAGTAAACTAATAATAGTAATAACAAAAGTATGAAATGTATAGTAAACTAATAATAGTAATAACAAAAGTATGAAGTGTATAGTAAACTAATAATAGTAATAACAAAAGTATGAAGTGTATAGTAAACTAATAATAGTAATAACAAAAGTATGAAAGTGTATAGTAAACTAAACTAATAATAGTAATAACAAAAGTATGAAGTGTATAGTAAACTAATAATAGTAATAACAAAAGTATGAAGTGTATAGTAAAATAATAATAGTAATAAGTAAACTAAAAGTAATGAAGTGTATAGTAAACTAATAATAGTAATAACAAAAGTATGAAGTGTATAGTAAACTAATAATAGTAATAACAAAAGTATGAAATGTATAGTAAACTAATAATAGTAATAACAAAAGTATGAAGTGTATAGTAAACTAATAATAGTAATAACAAAAGTATATGAAGTGTATAGTAAACTAATAATAGTAATAACAAAAGTATGAAGTGTATAGTAAACTAATAATAGTAATAACAAAAAGTATGAAATGTATAGTAAACTAATAATAGTAATAACAAAAGTATGAAATGTATAGTAAACTAATAATAGTAATAACAAAAAAGTATGAAGTGTATAGTAAACTAATAATAGTAATAACAAAAGTATGAAGTGTATAGTAAACTAATAATAGTAATAACAAAAGTATGAAATGTATAGTAAACTAATAATAGTAATAACAAAAGTATGAAGTGTATAGTAAACTAATAATAGTAATAACAAAAGTATGAAATGTATGTATAGTAAACTAATAATAGTAATAACAAAAATGAAGTGTATGAAATGTATAGTAAAACTAATAATAGTAATAATAATAGTAAAACAAAATATGAAGTGTATAGTAAACTAATAATAGTAATAACAAAAGTATGAAGTGTATAGTAAACTAATAATAGTAATAACAAAAGTATGAAGTGTATAGTAAACTAATAATAGTAATAACAAAAGTATGAAGTGTATAGTAAACTAATAATAGTAATAACAAAAGTATGAAGTGTATAGTAAACTAATAATAGTAATAAAAAAGTATGAAGTGTATAGTAAACTAATAATAGTTATAACAAAAATATAATGTATAGTAAACTAATAAAGTAATAACTAATAAAAAGTATGAAGTGTATAGTAAACTAATAATAGTAATAACAAAAAGTATGAAGTGTATAGTAAACTAATAATAGTAATAACAAAAGTATGAAGTGTATGTATAGTAAACTAATAATAGTAATAACAAAAGTATGAAGTGTATAGTAAACTAATAATAGTAATAACAAAAGTATGAAATGTATAGTAAACTAATAATAGTAATAACAAAAGTATGAAGTGTATAGTAAACTAATAATAGTAATAACAAAAAAGTATGAAAGTGTATAGTAAACTAATAATAGTAATAACAAAAGTATGAAAGTGTATAGTAAACTAATAATAGTAATAACTAAAAAGTAATGAAGTGTATAGTAAACTAATAATAGTAATAACAAAAGTATGAAGTGTATAGTAAACTAATAATAGTAATAACAAAAAAGTATGAAGTGTATAGTAAACTAATAATAGTAATAACAAAAGTATGAAGTGTATAGTAAACTAATAATAGTAATAACAAAAGTATGAAGTGTATAGTAAACTAATAATAGTAATAACAAAGTGTAAACTAATAATATGAAGTGTATAGTAAACTAATAATAGTAATAACAAAAGTATGAAATGTATAGTAAACTAATAATAGTAATAACAAAAGTGTATAGAAGTGTATAGTAAACTAATAATAGTAATAACAAAAGTATGAAGTGTATAGTAAACTAATAATAGTAATAACAAAAGTATGAAATGTATAGTAAACTAATAATAGTAATAACAAAAGTATGAAGTGTATAGTAAACTAATAATAGTAATAACAAAAGTATGAAGTGTATAGTAAACTAATAATAGTAATAACAAAAGTATGAAGTGTATAGTAAACTAATAATAGTAATAACAAAAAAGTATGAAGTGTATAGTAAACTAATAATAGTAATAATAGTAATAACTAATAAAGTATGAAGTGTATAGTAAACTAATAATAGTAATAACAAAAGTGTGAAATGTATAGTAAACTAATAATAGTAATAACAAAAGTATGAAATGTGTAGTAAACTAATAATAGTAATAACAAAAATATGAAGTGTATAGTAAATTAATAATAGTAAAAACAAAAGTATGAAATGTATAGTAAACTAATAATAGTAATAACAAAAGTATGAAGTGTATAGTAAACTAATAATAGTAATAACAAAAGTATATGAAGTGTATAGTAAACTAATAATAGTAATAACAAAAGTATGAAGTGTATAGTAAACTAATAATAGTAATAACAAAAGTATGAAGTGTATAGTAAACTAATAATAGTAATAACAAAAGTATGAAGTGTATAGTAAACTAATAATAGTAATAACAAAAGTATGAAATGTATAGTAAACTAATAATAGTAATAACAAAAGTATGAAGTGTATAGTAAACTAATAATAGTAATAACAAAAGTATGAAATGTATAGTAAACTAATAATAGTAATAACAAAAGTATATGAAGTGTATAGTAAACTAATAATAGTAATAACAAAAAGTATGAAGTGTATAGTAAACTAATAATAGTAATAATAACAAAAGTATGAAATGTATAGTAAACTAATAATAGTAATAACAAAAGTATGAAGTGTATAGTAAACTAATAATAGTAATAACAAAATAGTGAAATGTATAGTAAACTAATAATAGTAATAACAAAAGTATGAAATGTATAGTAAACTAATAATAGTAATAACAAAAGTATGAAGTGTATAGTAAACTAATAATAGTAATAACAAAAGTATGAAATGTATAGTAAACTAATAATAGTAATAACAAAAGTATGAAATGTATAGTAAACTAATAATAGTAATAACAAAAAAAGTATATAGTAAATGTATAGTAAACTAATAATAGTAATAAAAAAGTATGAAATGTATAGTAAACTAATAATAGTAATAACAAAAGTATGAAGTGTATAGTAAAATAATAATAGTAATAACAAAAGTATAAAATGTATAGTAAACTAATAATAGTAATAACAAAAGTATGAAGTGTATAGTAAACTAATAATAGTAATAACAAAAGTATGAAGTGTATAGTAAACTAATAATAGTAATAACAAAAATATGAAATGTATAGTAAACTAATAATAGTAATAACAAAAGTATGAAGTGTATAGTAAACTAATAATAGTAATAACAAAAGTATGAAGTGTATAGTAAACTAATAATAGTAATAACAAAAGTATGAAGTATGTATAGTAAACTAATAATAGTAATAACAAAAGTATGAAGTGTATAGTAAACTAATAATAGTAATAACAAAAAAAGTATGAAGTGTATAGTAAACTAATAATAGTAATAACAAAAGTATGAAGTGTATAGTAAACTAATAATAGTAATAACAAAAGTATGAAATGTATAGTAAACTAATAATAGTAATAACAAAAGTATGAAGTGTATAGTAAACTAATAATAGTAATAACAAAAAAGTATGAAGTGTATAGTAAACTAATAATAGTAATAACAAAAGTATGAAGTGTATAGTAAACTAATAATAGTAATAACAAAAGTAATATGAAAGTGTATAGTAAACTAATAATAGTAATAACAAAAGTATGAAATGTATAGTAAACTAATAATAGTAATAACAAAAGTATGAAGTGTATAGTAAACTAATAATAGTAATAACAAAAGTATGAAGTGTATAGTAAACTAATAATAGTAATAACAAAAAAGTATAGTATAAAATGTATAGTAAACTAATAATAGTAATAAATAAAAAGTATGAAGTGTATAGTAAACTAATAATAGTAATAACAAAAGTATGAAGTGTATAGTAAACTAATAATAGTAATAACAAAAGTATGAAATGTATAGTAAACTAATAATAGTAATAACAAAAGTATGAAATGTATAGTAAACTAATAATAGTAATAACAAAAAGTATGAAGTGTATAGTAAACTAATAATAGTAATAACAAAAGTATGAAGTGTATAGTAAACTAATAATAGTAATAACAAAAGTATGAAGTGTATAGTAAACTAATAATAGTAATAACAAAAGTATGAAATGTATAGTAAACTAATAATAGTAATAACAAAAAAGTATGAAGTGTATAGTAAACTAATAATAGTAATAACAAAAGTATGAAGTGTATAGTAAACTAATAATAGTAATAACAAAAGTATATGAAATGTATAGTAAACTAATAATAGTAATAACAAAAGTGTGAAATGTATAGTAAACTATTAATAGTAATAACTAAAGTATAAAGTGTATAGTAAACTAATAATAGTAATAACAAAAGTATGAAATGTATAGTAAACTAATAATAGTAATAACAAAAGTATGAAGTGTATAGTAAACTAATAATAGTAATAACAAAAGTATGAAGTGTATAGTAAACTAATAATAGTAATAACAAAAGTATGAAGTGTATAGTAAACTAATAATAGTAATAACAAAAGTATGAAGTGTATAGTAAACTAATAATAGTAATAACAAAAAGTATGAAGTGTATAGTAAACTAATAATAGTAATAACAAAAGTATGAAATGTATAGTAAACTAATAATAGTAATAACAAAAAAAGTATGAAGTGTATAGTAAACTAATAATAGTAATAACAAAAAAAGTATGAAGTGTATAGTAAACTAATAATAGTAATAACAAAAGTATGAAGTGTATAGTAAACTAATAATAGTAATAACAAAAAGTATGAAGTGTATAGTAAACTAATAATAGTAATAACAAAAAGTATGAAATGTATAGTAAACTAATAATAGTAATAACAAAAGTATGAAGTGTATAGTAAACTAATAATAGTAATAACAAAAGTATATGAAGTGTATAGTAAACTAATAATAGTAATAACAAAAATATGTATAGTAAACTAATAATAGTAATAACAAAAGTATGAAATGTATAGTAAACTAATAATAGTAATAACAAAAGTATGAAGTGTATAGTAAACTAATAATAGTAATAACAAAAGTATGAAGTGTATAGTAAACTAATAATAGTAATAACTAAAAAGTATGTATGAAGTGTATAGTAAACTAATAATAGTAATAACAAAAGTATGAAAATGTATAGTAAACTAATAATAGTAATAACAAAAGTATGAAGTGTATAGTAAACTAATAATAGTAATAACAAAAGTATGAAGTGTATAGTAAACTAATAATAGTAATAACAAAAGTAAACTAATAATAGTAATAACAAAAGTATGTATAGTAAACTAATAATAGTAATAACAAAAGTATGAAGTGTATAGTAAACTAATAATAGTAATAACAAAAGTATATGAAGTGTATAGTAAACTAATAATAGTAATAACAAAAGTATGAAGTGTATAGTAAACTAATAATAGTAATAACAAAAGTATGAAGTGTATAGTAAACTAATAATAGTAATAACAAAAGTATGAAGTGTATGTATAGTAAACTAATAATGTATAGTAATAATAAAAAAGTATGAAGTGTATAGTAAACTAATAATAGTAATAACAAAAGTATGAAGTGTATAGTAAACTAATAATAGTAATAACAAAAAAATGAAGTGTATAGTAAACTAATAATAGTAATAACAAAAGTATGAAGTGTATAGTAAACTAATAATAGTAATAACAAAAGTATGAAATGTATAGTAAACTAATAATAGTAATAACAAAAGTATGAAATGTATAGTAAACTAATAATAGTAATAACAAAAGTATGAAGTGTATAGTAAACTAATAATAGTAATAACAAAAAAATGAAGTGTATAGTAAACTAATAATAGTAATAACAAAAGTATGAAGTGTATAGTAAACTAATAATAGTAATAACAAAAGTATGAAGTGTATAGTAAACTAATAATAGTAATAACAAAAGTATGAAGTGTATAGTAAACTAATAATAGTAATAACAAAAGTATGAAGTGTATAGTAAACTAATAATAGTAATAACAAAAGTATGAAATGTATAGTAAACTAATAATAGTAATAACAAAAGTATGAAGTGTATAGTAAACTAATAATAGTAATAACAAAAGTATGAAGTGTATAGTAAACTAATAATAGTAATAACAAAAGTATGAAGTGTATAGTAAACTAATAATAGTAATAACAAAAGTATGAAGTGTATAGTAAACTAATAATAGTAATAACAAATAGTAAACTAATATAGTAATAACAAAAGTAAGTGTATAGTAAACTAATAATAGTAATAACAAAAGTATGAAGTGTATAGTAAACTAATAATAGTAATAACAAAAGTATATGAAGTGTATAGTAAACTAATAATAGTAATAACAAAAGTATGAAGTGTATAGTAAACTAATAATAGTAATAACAAAAGTATGAAATGTATAGTAAACTAATAATAGTAATAACAAAAGTATGAAGTGTATAGTAAACTAATAATAGTAATAACAAAAGTATGAAGTGTATAGTAAACTAATAATAGTAATAACAAAAAAATGAAGTGTATAGTAAACTAATAATAGTAATAACAAAAGTATGAAGTGTATAGTAAACTAATAATAGTAATAACAAAAGTATGAAGTGTATAGTAAACTAATAATAGTAATAACAAAAAGTATATGAAGTGTATAGTAAACTAATAATAGTAATAACAAAAGTATGAAGTGTATAGTAAACTAATAATAGTAATAACAAAAAAAGTATGAAATGTATAGTAAACTAATAATAGTAATAACAAAAATGTATGAAATGTATAGTAAACTAATAATAGTAATAACAAAAGTATGAAGTGTATAGTAAACTAATAATAGTAATAACAAAAGTATGAAGTGTATAGTAAACTAATAATAGTAATAACAAAAGTATGAAGTGTATAGTAAACTAATAATAGTAATAACAAAAGTATGAAGTGTATAGTAAACTAATAATAGTAATAACAAAAGTATGAAATGTATAGTAAACTAATAATAGTAATAACAAAAGTATGAAGTGTATAGTAAACTAATAATAGTAATAACAAAAGTATGAAGTGTATAGTAAACTAATAATAGTAATAAGAAAGTATGAAATGTATAGTAAACTAATAATAGTAATAACAAAAGTATGAAATGTATAGTAAACTAATAATAGTAATAACAAAAGTATGAAGTGTATAGTAAACTAATAATAGTAATAACAAAAGTATGAAGTGTATAGTAAACTAATAATAGTAATAACAAAAGTATGAAATGTATAGTAAACTAATAATAATAATAACAAAAGTATGAAATGTATAGTAAACTAATAATAGTAATAACAAAAGTATGAAATGTATAGTAAACTAATAATAGTAATAACAAAAAAAGTATGAAGTGTATAGTAAACTAATAATAGTAATAACAAAAGTATGAAGTGTATAGTAAACTAATAATAGTAATAACAAAAGTATGAAGTGTATAGTAAACTAATAATAGTAATAACAAAAGTATGAAGTGTATAGTAAACTAATAATAGTAATAACAAAAGTATGAAGTGTATAGTAAACTAATAATAGTAATAACAAAAAGTATATAGAAGTGTATAGTAAACTAATAATAGTAATAACAAAAGTATGAAATGTATAGTAAACTAATAATAGTAATAACAAAAGTATGAAGTGTATAGTAAACTAATAATAGTAATAACAAAAGTATGAAATGTATAGTAAACTAATAATAGTAATAACAAAAGTATGAAATGTATAGTAAACTAATAATAGTAATAACAAAAGTATGAAATGTATAGTAAACTAATAATAGTAATAACAAAAAGTATGAAAGTGTATAGTAAACTAATAATGTATAGTAAAGTAATAAGTAATAACAAAAGTATGAAGTGTATAGTAAACTAATAATAGTAATAACAAAAGTATGAAAGTGTATAGTAAACTAATAATAGTAATAACAAAAAGTATGAAGTGTATAGTAAACTAATAATAGTAATAACAAAAGTATGAAAAGTGTATAGTAAACTAATAATAGTAATAACAAAAGTATATGAAGTGTATAGTAAACTAATAATAGTAATAACAAAAGTATATGAAGTGTATAGTAAACTAATAATAGTAATAACAAAAGTATGAAGTGTATAGTAAACTAATAATAGTAATAACAAAAGTATGAAGTGTATAGTAAACTAATAATAGTAATAACAAAAAAGTATGAAGTGTATAGTAAACTAATAATAGTAATAACAAAAGTATGAAGTGTATAGTAAACTAATAATAGTAATAACAAAAAAAGTATGAAATGTATAGTAAAACTAATAATAGTAATAACAAAAGTATAACAAAAGTATGTATAGTAAACTAATAATAGTAATAACAAAAGTATGAAGTGTATAGTAAACTAATAATAGTAATAACAAAAGTATGAAATGTATAGTAAACTAATAATAGTAATAACAAAAGTATGAAGTGTATAGTAAACTAATAATAGTAATAACAAAAGTATGAAGTGTATAGTAAACTAATAATAGTAATAACAAAAAAAGTGTATAGTAAACTAATAATATAGTAACAAAACTAATAATAATAGTAATAACAAAAGTATGAAGTGTATAGTAAACTAATAATAGTAATAACAAAAGTATGAAATGTATAGTAAACTAATAATAATAATAATAAAAAAATAGTATGAAAGTGTATAGTAAACTAATAATAGTAATAACAAAAGTATGAAGTGTATAGTAAACTAATAATAGTAATAACAAAAGTATGAAATGTATAGTAAACTAATAATAGTAATAACAAAAGTATGAAAGTGTATAGTAAACTAATAATAGTAATAACAAAAGTATGAAGTGTATAGTAAACTAATAATAGTAATAACAAAAGTATGAAAGTGTATAGTAAACTAATAATAGTAATAACAAAAGTATGAAATGTATAGTAAACTGTATAGTAAACTAATAATAGTAATAAACAAAAGTATGAAGTGTATAGTAAACTAATAATAGTAATAACAAAAGTATGAAGTGTATAGTAAACTAATAATAGTAATAACAAAAAAGTATGAAGTGTATAGTAAACTAATAATAGTAATAACAAAAGTATGAAATGTATAGTAAACTAATAATAGTAATAACAAAAGTATGAAGTGTATAGTAAACTAATAATAGTAATAACAAAAGTATGAAATGTATAGTAAACTAATAATAGTAATAACAAAAGTATGAAATGTATAGTAAACTAATAATAGTAATAACAAAAGTGTGAAGTGTATAGTAAACTAATAATAGTAATAACAAAAGTATGAAGTGTATAGTAAACTAATAATAGTAATAACAAAAGTATGAAGTGTATAGTAAACTAATAATAGTAATAACAAAAGTATGAAATGTATAGTAAACTAATAATAGTAATAACAAAAGTATGAAGTGTATAGTAAACTAATAATAGTAATAACAAAAGTATGAAGTGTATAGTAAACTAATAATAGTAATAACAAAAGTATGAAGTGTATAGTAATAGTAAAACAAAATAATAGTATATAAACTAATAATAGTAATAACAAAAGTATGAAGTGTATAGTAAACTAATAATAGTAATAACAAAAGTATGAAGTGTATAGTAAACTAATAATAGTAATAACAAAAGTATGAAAGTGTATAGTAAACTAATAATAGTAATAACAAAAGTATGAAGTGTATAGTAAACTAATAATAGTAATAACAAAAGTATGAAGTGTATAGTAAACTAATAATAGTAATAACAAAAGTATGAAAGTGTATAGTAAACTAATAATAGTAATAACAAAAGTATGAAGTGTATAGTAAACTAATAATAGTAATAACAAAAGTAATAGTAAACTAATAATAGTAATAAAGTATGAAGTGTATAGTAAACTAATAATAGTAATAACAAAAGTATGAAGTGTATAGTAAACTAATAATAGTAATAACAAAAGTATGAAATGTATAGTAAACTAATAATAGTAATAACAAAAGTATGAAGTGTATAGTAAACTAATAATAGTAATAACAAAAGTATGAAGTGTATAGTAAACTAATAATAGTAATAACAAAAGTATGAAATGTATAGTAAACTAATAATAGTAATAACAAAAGTATGAAGTGTATAGTAAACTAATAATAGTAATAACAAAAGTATGAAGTGTATAGTAAACTAATAATAGTAATAACAAAAGTATGAAGTGTATAGTAAACTAATAATAGTAATAACAAAAGTATGAAATGTATAGTAAACTAATAATAGTAATAACAAAAGTATGAAGTGTATAGTAAACTAATAATAGTAATAACAAAAGTATGAAGTGTATAGTAAACTAATAATAGTAATAACAAAAGTATGAAGTGTATAGTAAACTAATAATAGTAATAACAAAAGTATGAAATGTATAGTAAACTAATAATAGTAATAACAAAAGTATGAAGTGTATAGTAAACTAATAATAGTAATAACAAAAGTATGAAGTGTATAGTAAACTAATAATAGTAATAACAAAAGTATGAAATGTATAGTAAACTAATAATAGTAATAACAAAAGTATGAAATGTATAGTAAACTAATAATAGTAATAACAAAAGTATGAAATGTATAGTAAACTAATAATAGTAATAACAAAAGTATGAAGTGTATAGTAAACTAATAATAGTAATAACAAAAGTATGAAGTGTATAGTAAACTAATAATAGTAATAACAAAAGTATGAAGTGTATAGTAAACTAATAATAGTAATAACAAAAGTATGAAATGTATAGTAAACTAATAATAGTAATAACAAAAGTATGAAGTGTATAGTAAACTAATAATAGTAATAACAAAAGTATGAAGTGTATAGTAAACTAATAATAGTAATAACAAAAGTATGAAGTGTATAGTAAACTAATAATAGTAATAACAAAAGTATGAAGTGTATAGTAAACTAATAATAGTAATAACAAAAAAATGAAGTGTATAGTAAACTAATAATAGTAATAACAAAAAAAGTATGAAGTGTATAGTAAACTAATAATAGTAATAACAAAAGTATGAAGTGTATAGTAAACTAATAATAGTAATAACAAAAGTATGAAGTGTATAGTAAACTAATAATAGTAATAACAAAAGTATGAAGTGTATAGTAAACTAATAATAGTAATAACAAAAGTATGAAATGTATAGTAAACTAATAATAGTAATAACAAAAGTATATGAAGTGTATAGTAAACTAATAATAGTAATAACAAAAGTATGAAGTGTATAGTAAACTAATAATAGTAATAACAAAAGTATGAAATGTATAGTAAACTAATAATAGTAATAACAAAAAGTATGAAGTGTATAGTAAACTAATAATAGTAATAACAAAAAGTATGAAGTGTATAGTAAACTAATAATAGTAATAACAAAAAGTATGAAGTGTATAGTAAACTAATAATAGTAATAACAAAAGTATGAAGTGTATAGTAAACTAATAATAGTAATAACAAAAGTATGAAGTGTATAGTAAACTAATAATAGTAATAACAAAAGTATGAAGTGTATAGTAAACTAATAATAGTAATAACAAAAGTATGAAGTGTATAGTAAACTAATAATAGTAATAACAAAAGTATGAAATGTATAGTAAACTAATAATAGTAATAACAAAAGTATGAAGTGTATAGTAAACTAATAATAGTAATAACAAAAGTATGAAATGTATAGTAAACTAATAATAGTAATAACAAAAGTATAAAATGTATAGTAAACTAATAATAGTAATAACAAAAGTATGAAGTGTATAGTAAACTAATAATAGTAATAACAAAAGTATATGAAGTGTATAGTAAACTAATAATAGTAATAACAAAAAAGTATGAAGTGTATAGTAAACTAATAATAGTAATAACAAAAAAAGTATGAAATGTATAGTAAACTAATAATAGTAATAACAAAAAATGAAATATAAAGTGTATAGTAAAATAATAATAGTAATAACAAAAGTATGAAATGTATAGTAAACTAATAATAGTAATAACAAAAGTATGAAGTGTATAGTAAACTAATAATAGTAATAACAAAAGTATGAAGTGTATAGTAAACTAATAATAGTAATAACAAAAGTAAAGTGTATAGTAAACTAATAATAGTAATAGTATGAAGTGTATAGTAAACTAATAATAGTAATAACAAAAAGTATGAAATGTATAGTAAACTAATAATAGTAATAACAAAAGTATGAAAATGTATAGTAAACTAATAATAGTAATAACAAAAGTATGAAGTGTATAGTAAACTAATAATAGTAATAACAAAAGTATGAAGTGTATAGTAAACTAATAATAGTAATAAAAAAAGTATGAAATGTATAGTAAACTAATAATAGTAATAACAAAAGTATGAAATGTATAGTAAACTAATAATAGTAATAACAAAAGTATGAAGTGTATAGTAAACTAATAATAGTAATAAGAAAGTATGAAGTGTATAGTAAACTAATAATAGTAATAACAAAAGTATGAAATGTATAGTAAACTAATAATAGTAATAACAAAAGTATGAAATGTATAGTAAACTAATAATAGTAATAACAAAAGTATGAAATGTATAGTAAACTAATAATAGTAATAACAAAAGTATGAAGTGTATAGTAAACTAATAATAGTAATAACAAAAGTATGAAGTGTATAGTAAACTAATAATAGTAATAACAAAAGTATGAAGTGTATAGTAAACTAATAATAGTAATAACAAAAGTATGAAGTGTATAGTAAACTAATAATAGTAATAACTAAAAAAAGTATGAAGTGTATAGTAAACTAATAATAGTAATAACAAAAGTATGAAATGTATAGTAAACTAATAATAGTAATAACAAAAAAGTATGAAGTGTATAGTAAACTAATAATAGTAATAACAAAAGTATGAAGTGTATAGTAAACTAATAATAGTAATAACAAAAGTATGAAGTGTATAGTAAACTAATAATAGTAATAACAAAAGTATAAAGTGTATAGTAAACTAATAATAGTAATAACAAAAGTATGAAATGTATAGTAAACTAATAATAGTAATAACAAAAGTGTGAAATGTATAGTAAACTAATAATAGTAATAACAAAAAAAGTATGAAATGTATAGTAAACTAATAATAGTAATAACAAAAGTATGAAATGTATAGTAAACTAATAATAGTAATAACAAAAAAGTATGAAGTGTATAGTAAACTAATAATAGTAATAATAAAAAAGTATGAAGTGTATAGTAAACTAATAATAGTAATAACAAAAGTATGAAATGTATAGTAAACTAATAATAGTAATAACAAAAAAGTATGAAGTGTATAGTAAACTAATAATAGTAATAATAACAAAAGTATGAAGTGTATAGTAAACTAATAATAGTAATAACAAAAAGTATGAAGTGTATAGTAAACTAATAATAGTAATAACAAAAGTATGAAGTGTATAGTAAACTAATAATAGTAATAACAAAAGTATGAAGTGTATAGTAAACTAATAATAGTAATAACAAAAAAGTGAAATGTATAGTAAACTAATAATAGTAATAACAAAAGTATGAAGTGTATAGTAAACTAATAATAGTAATAACAAAAGTATGAAGTGTATAGTAAACTAATAATAGTAATAACAAAAAGTATGAAGTGTATAGTAAACTAATAATAGTAATAACAAAAGTATGAAGTGTATAGTAAACTAATAATAGTAATAACAAAAGTATGAAATGTATAGTAAACTAATAATAGTAATAACAAAAGTATGAAATGTATAGTAAACTAATAATAGTAATAACAAAAGTATGAAGTGTATAGTAAACTAATAATAGTAATAACAAAAGTATGAAGTGTATAGTAAACTAATAATAGTAATAACAAAAGTATGAAATGTATAGTAAACTAATAATAGTAATAACAAAAGTATGAAGTGTATAGTAAACTAATAATAGTAATAACAAAAGTATGAAGTGTATAGTAAACTAATAATAGTAATAACAAAAGTATAAAAAAAAAATAGTAAACTAATAATAGTAATAACAAAAGTATGAAGTGTATAGTAAACTAATAATAGTAATAACAAAAGTATGAAGTGTATAGTAAACTAATAATAGTAATAACAAAAAGTATGAAGTGTATAGTAAACTAATAATAGTAATAACAAAAAGTATGAAGTGTATAGTAAACTAATAATAGTAATAACAAAAAGTATGAAGTGTATAGTAAACTAATAATAGTAATAACAAAAGTATGAAATGTATAGTAAACTAATAATAGTAATAACAAAAGTATGAAGTGTATAGTAAACTAATAATAGTAATAACAAAAGTATGAAATGTATAGTAAACTAATAATAGTAATAACAAAAGTATGAAGTGTATAGTAAACTAATAATAGTAATAACAAAAAAGTATGAAGTGTATAGTAAACTAATAATAGTAATAACAAAAGTATGAAGTGTATAGTAAACTAATAATAGTAATAACAAAAGTATGAAATGTGTATAGTAAACTAATAATAGTAATAACAAAATAATAGTAAATAACAAAAGTAATGAAATGTATAGTATAGTAAACTAATAATAGTAATAACAAAAGTATGAAATGTATAGTAAACTAATAATAGTAATAACAAAAGTATGAAGTGTATAGTAAACTAATAATAGTAATAACAAAAGTATGAAATGTATAGTAAACTAATAATAGTAATAACAAAAGTATGAAATGTATAGTAAACTAATAATAGTAATAACAAAAGTATGAAAGTGTATGTATAGTAAACTAATAATAGTAATAAAAGTATGAAATGTATAGTAAAATAATAATAGTAATAACAAAAGTATGAAATGTATAGTAAACTAATAATAGTAATAACAAAAGTATGAAGTGTATAGTAAACTAATAATAGTAATAACAAAAGTATGAAGTGTATAGTAAACTAATAATAGTAATAACAAAAGTATGAAGTGTATAGTAAACTAATAATAGTAATAACAAAAGTATGAAGTGTATAGTAAACTAATAATAGTAATAACAAAAGTATGAAGTGTATAGTAAACTAATAATAGTAATAACAAAAGTATGAAATGTATAGTAAACTAATAATAGTAATAACAAAAGTATGAAATGTATAGTAAACTAATAATAGTAATAACAAAAGTATGAAATGTATAGTAAACTAATAATAGTAATAACAAAAGTATGAAAGTGTATAGTAAACTAATAATAGTAATAACAAAAGTATGAAGTGTATAGTAAACTAATAATAGTAATAACAAAAGTATGAAGTGTATAGTAAACTAATAATAGTAATAACAAAAGTATGAAGTGTATAGTAAACTAATAATAGTAATAACACTAATAAAAGTATGAGTGTATAGTAAACTAATAATAGTAATAACAAAAAAAGTATGAAATGTATAGTAAACTAATAATAGTAATAACAAAAAGTATGAAATGTATAGTAAACTAATAATAGTAATAACAAAAGTATGAAGTGTATAGTAAACTAATAATAGTAATAACAAAAGTATGAAATGTATAGTAAACTAATAATAGTAATAAAGTGTATAGTAAACTAATAATAGTAATAACAAAAGTATGAAGTGTATAGTAAACTAATAATAGTAATAACAAAAGTATGAAGTGTATAGTAAACTAATAATAGTAATAACAAAAGTATGAAGTGTATAGTAAACTAATAATAGTAATAACAAAAGTATGAAAGTGTATAGTAAACTAATAATAGTAATAACAAAAGTATGAAATGTATAGTAAACTAATAATAGTAATAACAAAAAAGTATGAAATGTATAGTAAACTAATAATAGTAATAACAAAAGTATGAAGTGTATAGTAAACTAATAATAGTAATAACAAAAAGTATGAAATGTATAGTAAACTAATAATAGTAATAACAAAAGTATGAAGTGTATAGTAAACTAATAATAGTAATAACAAAAGTATGAAATGTATAGTAAACTAATAATAGTAATAATGTAAAAAAGTAATATGATGAAATGTATAGTAAACTAATAATAGTAATAACAAAAGTATGAAGTGTATAGTAAACTAATAATAGTAATAACAAAAGTATGAAATGTATAGTAAACTAATAATAGTAATAACAAAAAAGTATGAAGTGTATAGTAAACTAATAATAGTAATAACAAAAGTATAAAGTGTATAGTAAACTAATAATAGTAATAACAAAAGTATGAAATGTATAGTAAACTAATAATAGTAATAACAAAAGTAAACTAATATGAAATGTATAGTAAACTAATAATAGTAATAACAAAAGTATGAAGTGTATAGTAAACTAATAATAGTAATAACAAAAGTATGAAATGTATAGTAAACTAATAATAGTAATAACAAAAAATATGAAGTGTATAGTAAACTAATAATAGTAATAACAAAAGTATGAAGTGTATAGTAAACTAATAATAGTAATAACAAAAGTATGAAGTGTATAGTAAACTAATAATAGTAATAACAAAAGTATGAAGTGTATAGTAAACTAATAATAGTAATAACAAAAGTATGGAGTGTATAGTAAACTAATAATAAGTAATAACAAAAGTATGAAATGTATAGTAAACTAATAATAGTAATAACAAAAGTATGAAATGTATAGTAAACTAATAATAGTAATAACAAAAAGTATGAAATGTATAGTAAACTAATAATAGTAATAACTAATAATAGTAATAAAAAAGTATGAAGTGTATAGTAAACTAATAATAGTAATAACAAAATAAAGTGTATGTAAACTAATAAAGTGTATAGTAAACTAATAATAGTAATAACAAAAGTATGAAGTGTATAGTAAACTAATAATCGTAATAACAAAATAGTGAAATGTATAGTAAACTAATAATAGTAATAACAAAAGTATGAAGTGTATAGTAAACTAATAATAGTAATAACAAAAGTATGAAATGTATAGTAAACTAATAATAGTAATAACAAAAGTATGAAGTGTATAGTAAACTAATAATAGTAATAACAAAAAAAGTATGAAATGTATAGTAAACTAATAATAGTAATAACAAAAAATTATGAAGTGTATAGTAAACTAATAATAGTAATAACAAAAAGTATGAAATGTATAGTAAACTAATAATAGTAATAATAAAAAAGTATAAAGTGTATAGTAAACTAATAATAGTAATAACAAAAGTATGAAAGTGTATAGTAAACTAATAATAGTAATAACAAAAAAGTATGAAGTGTATAGTAAATAATAATGTAATAATAGTAAACTAATAAATAATAATAGTAATAACAAAAGTATGAAATGTATAGTAAACTAATAATAGTAATAACAAAAGTATGAAGTGTATAGTAAACTAATAATAGTAATAACAAAAATATATGAAATGTATAGTAAACTAATAATAGTAATAACAAAAGTATGAAAGTGTATAGTAAACTAATAATAGTAATAACAAAAGTATGAAGTGTATAGTAAACTAATAATAGTAATAATAACAAAAGTATGAAGTGTATAGTAAACTAATAATAGTAATAACAAAAGTATGAAGTGTATAGTAAACTAATAATAGTAATAACAAAAAAGTATGAAGTGTAGTATAGTAAACTAATAATAGTAATAATAAAAAAGTATGAAGTGTATAGTAAACTAATAATAGTAATAACAAAAGTATGAAAGTGTATAGTAAACTAATAATAGTAATAACAAAAGTATGAAGTGTATAGTAAACTAATAATAGTAATAACAAAAGTAATAGTAATAACATAATAAGTGTATAGTGTATATGAAGTGTAAACTAATAATAGTAATAACAAAAGAAATATGAAATGTATAGTAAACTAATAATAGTAATAACAAAAGTATGAAGTGTATAGTAAACTAATAATAGTAATAACAAAAGTATGAAGTGTATAGTAAACTAATAATAGTAATAACAAAAGTATGAAATGTATAGTAAACTAATAATAGTAATAACAAAAAAGTATGAAAATGTATAGTAAACTAATAATAGTAATAATAAAAAGTATGAAATGTATAGTAAACTAATAATAGTAATAACAAAAGAAATATAAGGAAATGTATAGTAAACTAATAATAGTAATAACAAAAAGTATGAAGTGTATAGTAAACTAATAATAGTAATAACAAAAGTATGGAAGTGTATAGTAAACTAATAATAGTAATAACAAAAGTATGAAATGTATAGTAAACTAATAATAGTAATAACAAAAGTATGAAATGTATAGTAAAACTAATAATAGTAATAACAAAAATTAGTAAGAATGTATAGTAAACTAATAATAGTAATAACAAAAAAAGTATGAAATGTATAGTAAACTAATAATAGTAATAACAAAAGTATGAAGTGTATAGTAAACTAATAATAGTAATAACAAAAGTTATATGAAGTGTATAGTAAACTAATAATAGTAATAACAAAAGTGTATGAAAGTGTATAGTAAACTAATAATATAGTAATAACATTGTAAAAGTATGAAGTGTATAGTAAAATAGTAATAATAGTAATAAGTGACTAAAAGTATTAAGGAAGTGTATGAGTAAACTAATAATAGTAATAACAAAAGTATGAGGGTGTATAGTAAACTAATAATAGTAATAACAAAAAATATAGAAGTGTATAATAAAATAATAATAATGTATAATAAACAAAAGTATGGAAGTGTATAGTAAACTAACTAATAGTAATAACAAAAGTATGAAGTGTATAGTAAACTAATAATAGTAATAACAAAAGTATGAAGTGTATAGTAAACTAATAATAGTAATAACAAAAAATTATGGAAATGTATAGTAAACTAATAATAGTAATAACAAAAGGTATGAAGTGTAAATAGTAAAATAATAATAGTAATAACAAAAGTATGAAATGTATAGTAACTAATAATAGTAATAACAAAAAAGTATGAAGTGTATAGTAAACTAATAATAGTAATAACAAAATTAAGTATGAAGTGTATAACAAAAGTAAAATGTATAGTAAACTAATAATAACAAAAAAGTATGGAAGTGTATAGTAAACTAATAATAGTAATAACATGAGTAAGTATAGCTAAAAGTAATATGAAGTAAACTAATAATAGTAATAACAAAAAGTATGAAGTGTATAGTAAACTAACAATAGTAATAACAAAGTATGAAGTGTATAATAAACTAATAATAGTAATAACAAAAGTGTGTATGCTAAAACTAATATAGTAAACTAATAATAGTAATAACAAAAGTATAAGAAGTGTATAGTAAACTAATAATAGTAATAACAAAAGTATGAAGTGTATAGTAAACTAATAATAGTAATAACAAGGAAGTATGAGAAATGTATAGTAAACTAATAATAGTGTAATAAACAAAAGTATGCAGTGTATGGTAAACTAATAATAGTAATAACAAAAGCTATGAAATGTATAGTAAACTAATAATAGTAATAACAAAGATTATGAAGTGTAATTATAGTAAAACAATAGTAATAACAAAAGTTTAGGAATGTATAATTAGAATACATAAGAGGTGTAACAAAAGAAGTATGGAATGTATAGTAAATTAATAATAGTAATAACAAAAAAAGTATGAAATGTATAGTAAACTAATAATAAGTAATAACAAAAGTATGTGAAATGTATAGTAAACTAATAATAAGTAATAACAAAAGATGTTATGAAATGTATAGTAAACTAACAATAAGTAATAACAAAAGTATGAAGTGTATAGTAAAGCTAATAATAGTAATAACAAAAGGTATGAAATGTATAGTAAACTAATAATAGTAATAACAAAAAGTATGATGTGTATAGTAAACTAACAATGAGTAATAACAAAGAAATTATGGAAGTGTATAGTAAACTAATAATAGTAATAACAAAAATATGAAGTGTATACTAAACTAATATTGAAGTAATAACAAAAAAGTATGAAGAGTATAGTAAAAATAATAATAGTAATAGCAAAAGTATAGAGTGTATAGTAAACTAATAATAGTAATAATAACAAAGGATGTGAGAATGTATAGTAAACTAATAATAGTAATAACAAAAGTATAGAGTAAAGCTAATAATAGTAATAACAAAGGTATGAAATGTATAGTAAACTAATAATAGTAATAACA